>NC_142675.1:24482500-24565000 GCF_964200805.1 Pocillopora damicornis | reverse complement strand
GCTGAGGACATTGAAGTAATCGTGAGTTTATATTCTACACTCCCAGACACATTTGCTGGGACGTTTATTGCCTTCCCGCTCTTCCTCGCGACAAAGACCCGTCCTATTTTCGCGAAATTAAGTTCCCGCAAAAATCAGTTGGGAATATCAGTATCTGGGCAACTGCCCGCTTACCCCCGTTAGGGGAGGGGTAGGTGGACAGTTGCCCAGATACTGATATTGATCCAGAACAATAAGATAATTATGTCTGGAAGTAAAGTCTTCCAGCACTTTCCGAGCCGAAATACAATTACACTGTATAGATCATTTCATATTTAATTATGACAACCACTGATTGTCATGTAACCAACACACAATTAGCCACGATTCTTCAAAACAGGACAGAAATATTGGAGCTCGAAAAAAAGTTTTAGTGAGACTATCTTGGCCGCTATGATTGATGTGTGGACTGTATTTTGAAGAGCTCCCGAGGAAAAGCACAATGATAGAGCAATGGTTACTTTATACCAACTGAGGACGAACGCAGATGTGCGTCTTACCATTCACGATCGAAGTTTGAGGTTATAATCTTTATTAAACCATACAAACATTTTATTTCTTCCATGTGAGTTTCTGAGCTTCTTCGAAATTAATTTTGACTTTCTCTAAGTAGGGAGGGGTAGCATGCTAGACTACTTCCGTTCATGGTTCACAATGCAACTTCAGTCTACGGAACACAACTTCCGTCCACGGTCGATATCTGCTTCACCACGATACCTCATTCATTGCTTCCAGCATGAATGAGCTAAAAAGGCCAGATAGAGGGCAGCGAAATCAAAGGTACTTACATTTGTCCAGCTTTGTCAGGTATATAGATTATACGTCACAAACATAAACACTTCCAATTCAAATAGGGCCCTTAGAAACACCCTAGTAAATCATGCATTACGAATACCGAAAAAAGGCGTGTTACATGTAAAAATTACGTGAGCTTAGATTAGAGTTCATTCCGTTGCGATTTCGGTAACGCCACATTTACCAAACACAGAACTAAACTTTTCGAGTAAACTTTACTTTAAAAATAAATTTCACAAACTAAAAAAGATTTCCACAACTGTATAGACAAAATATGAAACTTATTATCTGTATAAAAAAATTAGACCATCATGACTCATATCCTCGGGAAAGTCCGTGTTATTTTGCATCATCGACATCCTGTTTGAACGACGCCAACGCGTGGGCAGTATGGCAATTTTCTTTGAACTATTATTTCTCGGAATCCAATTGTCTTTAATTTTCTCGGAATTCATTCTCTTTCAATATGCTATAACCAAAACATGGGCGCAGTTTGTGATGACGTGACATGGAAACATCGAACATCTTTCTTCAATTTTCAGCAGCTGAAATCTGCAAAGAGACTCATGCATTCCCAAAGCTTTACCTGCTGACCAATCACAACCGACTAGTTCAGGATATGCAAATTATTATGCTGCCCGCTGATTAAATGGGCACTGCAAGTACATGTCGCGAAAGACAATAGCATTCTGGGCGATGTTTATAACCATTTTGTGATAACGTGACATGGAAACATCGAACATCTCCCAACAGAATAGTAGTTGGGCGGTTCGGGCACAGTTTTTGAAAACTGGCTCCCCAACCCCAACTACTATACTACTATTAACCGTGACCTTGAGTGTCCTTGACATGATTATTGTATAATCTGAAGCGAGATGACGTCCCAGGCACTGATTTCGAAAATTCACTGTACGCTTTCGGCCAATCAGAAAAGAGGGAATCAAACTTCCTTGTTTCTCTGAGTCAATAACTAAGTTCATTAAATTCGTATCATCTTTTGAAAACAGAGTGTCAGCGGCAACTGAGAAATTCTGTTAACTCTGCAGTCAGCTGTCAACAGTCTTACAAACTGAATATTCAATAGCGTCAAAATGGCTGGAGTTGTTCAGTGGATTGATGGTCGGGCACATCAGCCACGTGTTGTTGAGAAATGTTGTCCTAGCATACACATCACACAGAACCAGTGGGACGATGATTGGAACAAATACTTCATTGATAGTCGACATCAATATCCTCATATCTCTGACTATGAGTGCGTTTTCAGCCATCCTTTCATGGCTGGGTACATGAACTTAAAGTATGGTCTACCATGGCAGAACCTGCAAGCAGCAAAACTAAATGGGACCAGAGTCCCTTTCGTCAATCTAGCGCACTTCACTATACCAGTCAGAGCAGATAATATCATTGATGATGGGGGCTTCAAGGGAGGAATGGAGAAAATCAACGAAGACGAAAACGGACATAATATCGAAGCAGAGTTTTCGTGGTGGAGTCCGAAGTTTTCGGAGAACGAAATCGATCGTGTACGTGATACCCTGCGTGCAGCCATAGAGCCTTTTCTTGGTAAAGAAAATGATAAAGAAGAAGTCGTAAGTCAATTCGCTAAGTCTCACGCTTTCATACCTAGTTCGGAGCGGTATGGAAGTTCCTATTTCCAGTATGGCTTTGAAACGTTGTGTCAACGGTATGCTGAAAAATACCGTAAGATTGGTGAGGAAAATTCGATTCAATTCAAGATATTAGGAACATACGTTTACAAGAAAGAGATCATGCATGCTGTTCTTGTTTGTAGCGACAAAGATGAACAGTTTTCGGATTACCCCAACGTCGCTGATGATGATAATGATGATGGCAACAACGAGGGGGTAGTAACGCGCGACTACGATGGCAACTGGGTTTGGAAGCCCCAAGCAACCGCTTCAGAAATTGTACGTCTTCCAGATTGGTTGCAAAGCTTTCCCATATACCGTAGATGGGAACATTTAGCTTTTGCATTTTATACACCGAACGGGGTCTTCAAACTCCCTGACTTAGAAGAACATCGCTTTGTGTTAACGTGAGTTGCCGGCTTCTTTTAAGAGAAGAGCTTTACGAACTGTAATAAAACCTTTGGATGGGTTTAGTTTTAGCGTGGTTTGCTATAAGCTCGACACGTAAGCATTTCGCACGAGTTTTCCGTTTCTCAGGCTGGGAAAAGGAATGGCAAGGACTGTCGAAGAGGTTTTCTTCCGTAATCAGCAGAGACTTGCGTTTCTATGTCTCTCAGTAATTTAACTTAAATATTTCGATCGCTGTTCGTGTCTAGTAGGGGAAGCAACAACAATTATTCGCATGAGTGTTTTAACTAGGTATCAGTTTTAGTTTTGGCCAATTCATTCGTTTTTACCTAGAGAGTTGTCCTAACTTATAGTTTTCCTTTTATTGTTCATGATATAAGTAAGGTCATTAAATTGTTGCACTGAACTTGATACTAACCATTCTCTGCCTAAAACTATCTATAGCCCGATATTGATTATGAAATAAACTATGCATGCTGTGATGCTTGTTTCAGTTGAGGAGTTAAGTTGAACAACACGAGTTTGCGAGTCGCCACTGATCGGATCCTTGTGTTTGCGCAAAGACTTCTGGGATCGCCACGAGGCAAACATTGCAACTCGTATGGCGAAAGGTTGTTTTGACGTTGGAAAAAAGATTTTGGAGAGAGATTATCGTTCTTTCGCTTCTGTTTTACCAAAAATTAATCTGGGTAATATTAACACGAGGGTAGCGTAAGTTTTTGTTTGAACAACCATAAAATATACAGTAAAATCTACCGATTAACTTTTTTCTGTACGCATGGTCTATTGTAAAATTGACATCCCACAATGGTCTCGAAATTCAGAAATGTTAGCTATACAAGAAATAACTCAATAAAGGCTTTTCAGTTTTTTTGACATGTGTAAAGACTACTTCTAGCTTTTTTCTTGGCTTGGTAATACAAAAGAGGCGGCTGGAGATTGAAATAGTGTGCTTGAGCATGAAATATTATCATGATACAATCAAGTGATTAAACGCTTACATCACTTCTTTATTGTGACAAATGAAAACGAACCAGCGTTGATAATCGGCGAAAAACTGAAACCTTTCTTCTGCGACGAAGAGTAGGTACAAATAGGTCGCTTAAGAAGCGAAGCACAACTGAATTTATGTCCACAATTTCTGCTGGAGTTCCCGTTATCTTGCTTTTGCTGACAAGATCCTCCAAAGAGTTCGAGGAGAAAAGTTGCAGCTCAAAAACCCTTGAATATTTCTAAAAAAACCAGAAAACACAAACACTTGACCTAGGGATTTCCTCTTGATTTCATCGCTTATTTCATCCTTCCAGAGAGCAACATAAGGTAAAAAAACAATCTCAATCTCCGCTGGCAATGACTTCTCTTCTTTGCGGAGGTATATTTTCGGACGTTGTAATTTTGTTATGTAATACGTTAACAAGTGTAAAAACAGGCTGTACGTAGATAAATACATCCGAAAAGACTTACACAAGTTACTTCTGACCAAAAAATACATTCAAAAGAAACAAAAAATATCCAAAGACCGTGAACGGTCTGGAAGCTGAATTCACTCCTTTTATCATCCCTGAATGTACTGTGCTTGTCCGACGCTTGAGTACTTCTGGCATTTTAATACTTACAAAAGAGCAAGCGCAATATGCATACCACGAGAGGGATGAAAGAATTTGAACAATTGTCCTGCAGGTGTTGACATTACACCATGCGAAGGATAAATAACTCACTGGAAGACGAACTAGTAGTATTCATAAAACGAATATGAATTAATTCTTTGTTTCCGTGGCACTTCTAATCAAAATGTTCACATCACTGAGGTCTCCGACAGACATGCCGCTGGTTGTCTCTAGGGGAGAAATTAAACCGTAAAATTTCGTGTGCGTTTTTCTTTATTAACAGCTCTAGATCCCGTGGAGTTAGATTTCCGCAGGAAATATATGACTTGAAAAAGCTGTTATCATTATTTCTCTGGAAGAGTTACTACTAAAATGCTCTTGGCAAGCCAAGCAGGACACACACTTTTTTTCTTCCATTCCGTTTTTAATTCAGTGAAGTAGTCTTAGTTTATCATACCAAGCACCAAGAGTGATGTACATTGTAAATCTCCTTACATCAATGACAAGAGCGGTGATAAATAAAAATAATCCGCTATTGGTAAGATCCTGACGTACCGGAAAATTCTCCCAGCATAAAAAGAAACGTAAGAAGAGACATAGCAAGGAGAATTTCTCTCTCAATCTTGGGCTTGAATGTTCTCATGAGAAAGGAGTACCATATCGGCTAAGAGACTTAACATTGCTATACCGATAATAATCATTATATCACACTCGTCTGTTCATTTGTTTTCCACTAACTTCAGTTCCATAATTTTTCTCTTTCCTTCCTGTCATTCAGATCTGTTTTCCGTCTTCACCTCTCTCATTCACTCCTTATGTTCCTGTACTTCTCCCGATTACAACGTCCGCGAGTCAATCCCAATTTACTACTCATAGTAGTCACGACGCTTCTCCTTAAAATCCAGCTCGGTTCTATTTTTTGTTTCACTCGATAGAAAAATCAAAATCGTTCAGTGTTCATGACAAGAGTGTCAACAGAATGCGGGCGCAATTCATGCAGAAGAATTTAAGAAAACTCTGCCGAAGGGACGCGCTTTGTCGCGGATGTTGCGAGGTTCTGTACGCTTGGGTAACTTGCAAGCACGCACGTGAATCAGCTCTGTGCCTCGAGAGCTTGTTTCAAAGCCTCTTGTTGGAGCTCACTGAGTTGTCCGGCGCACGCCGTCCACATGTCAGCGGCGCTCTGAAAGAGATAGGCATATTCTTTAACCCTTTACACCCTAACATCAGTGCGCATATTCTCAATACTGCTCTCTACTAATTTCCTTAGGGGTTGACGAGGAGAATTGGTTTAACAATCAAGAGCTTCTGTGATCATTTTCTTTATTCTCATAACCTTAATGTTTGATTCAGGGTTGATATTGTAAAGAGAAATTAGCTGCCAGTCACTTTTGGGGGTTGAAGAGTTAATGATAAGACAGGATACCGACCTAGAAATGTAACTTTCGATACGTGAAAGCCTCTCTCAACTCGGACTAAGAGCGTTATTTCACCAACACATTTATAATCGTCCGCTCTCTCACCTGTATTTGTCGTATGATTACTAGAACCCTTTTCCGGGCCGCCTCGTCGTCGCTAAGAACATCATTGATGAACAGTTCGCCAAAAATTTGGAGTATCCGAGGTAAGTTACTGTTACTTGTGCCCAGAACAAGAGGATTATTTCTGTTGGAGTACAAAACAAACAACATCAACGACAAGAAAATTTAACTAAGACATTAGTGCTTGTGCCCAAAACGTCACAAGTTGATCCATGTAAAGTAAAGTGTCTTAAAGTTTTCCACCTTCCCCCGCCCCTCGCCCCCCGCCCCTCGCCCCTCGCCCCTCGCCCCTCGCCCCTCGCCCCTCGCCCCTCGCCCCTCGCCCCTCGCCCCTCGCCCCTCGCCCCCCGCCCCCCGCCCCTCGCCGCACCAATTCTGAGTGGTGACTTGGCATTTTGTTGCAATCCTCAGAAGTATTCAGGGAGTTTGAGAGAGTCGCACCTTAAACATCAACTGAATGGTGAGAGCGCTGACATCGGATCAACGTGGCCCCGAATCGAATCTTTCACTGTTCATCACGCATTAGCCAGTTCGATGTGTGTCTACATTAAGTTTTCATTCTTTTGTGGCTCTACAATTCCCGGCTTCTCCGTTATCCTTTCCCTCACAAAACCAAGCCACTTACTCTTCAATCAAATCACAGAGGTATCCATACACGTGTGGTGCTTCTTCTTTATCTTCCGTGATCGGTAATGCCGCAATGAGCGCCGGGACCACCTCATTCAGCGCGATATTCCCACGATTATATTTACAGATTTTTGCCACAGCAGAAATAGCATTCTCCGTGGCATTCACGTTCTCTCGACTTCTGGATTCCGGGCCGTTTATGACTTGGAAAAGCAAGGGTACAACATCTGAAACGTGAAAACATGGTTCAGTTTTAAAAACGTGATCTCGGGTAGATCGTATACTACGGAAAAGCGGCTCGGGAAGTATTCAAAGTCACAAAACTGGGTTTACACTCGGGAATATTTGAAGTAGACTGCGTATCTTATTGTCAATGACAAAATATCAGACCTGCACAGGCTGTGATATATTCCTCTCCACCATACTGAGCCATCACTCCGCATCCATAACACGCAGCCTATCGAATAAGTACACAAGAAGTGTTAATGATACGTTTTAGAACGATTTCGATTGAGTGCCGTGTAACCAGAACCATAGAAATCACATCCGCCAATCAGGAGAAAGGAAAACTCCTCTCAGAGCTAAAGTAACTAAAACGACAAAACTGAATAGAGCGCGGGAAAGCGCGGGCGACCAAGTCCTGATTGGTTTTAGTTTTGTATCTAATTGGTTGAGAAAGAGGCGCGAGTTTTCTGAACCAATCACTGAGCGAAGTAAAGCAAAACCAATGAAAATTGCTCTACACTGTATGTGAAAGGATCAAAGTACATCTTGCAGTTGTCAGTTCTATAAAAAAAAATAAGACCACGTAGACTGTACCTGTCTCACATCAGCATTTCTGTCAACCACATAATTCATCATCGGCCGTAGAAAGTACTCTTGATACTTGAACGACGCCTGACAGAACAGACAAATAATTAGCTTTCCTATTGGACTGAGGAGAAAAATTAGGTATTCCAAAACAATAACAGTAAAATATCTACCCTGTGTGGAGCCAGGGCAAGCTGCACTAGAATCACAACGATAATGATGAAGGTAAACCTGTTGTTTTTACCCTTCCTTTACGCGCTTGATACTTACAGATCCCGCATGTTCTATGACATCATCGAATATACATAGTGCCCACTGCTTGTCTTGAGCGGATCCCTCTGGAGACTGTTAAAAAAAGGAAATAAAAAATAATTAGAAAGATAAACAAGCAAATAACTAAATCAATTTATAAAATAGTCCAACAAAGCAGCCAAATGCAGCTGATAAACTGAAGGCGATGTTCAAAGGAAGTTTATGACCATAAACCAAGCAAATTAAAATTAAACTGAAATGAAAATGAAAGTAAAACAGTTAAACTGAAAACTGATCTTTCAATCGATCGTTGCTGACGTCACCATACTCACGTCAGTTTGACCAAACCTCAAACTCGCTCATTCATAAAGAAATGGCGAGACGAATCATTACAGAAAATTTCTCGAACTCACCAGTAAGGAGTGAAAATCCGGCAAAAGCTGCTCAAAGAAAGGCAATGCACCATCTTTGTGCGTACCAAACAAAGCGTGCATTATATCAGAAACCTATAAAAGCAGTACAAAATGATAAATGAAATGTCGCTGCAGTAAGATTCACTGAGGAGGAGGGCGTGGTGACTAAGGTGGCAGGCGCGGTGGCCAAGCAGTTATGGCCATTGAATCCGCAAAGATAATTCATAAGTAGAAGAAACTGAATCTGATAGACTATCAGTTTGTTGAGACTCATGCGAGTAAAATTCAAGGTGAAATTTCAAACAACTTACCTTGCTCAAGATGTGCACATCAGTCTCGTGCTAAAATAAGAATAATATATTACGTTTAAGAGAAGTAACAACAAAAGTAACAACAATCATCGAAAAGATCCGAGGTAAATAGTCAAAAATATACCTCGTCTTGCAAATCTTCCTCGACCTCTTCGTCGTAATCTTCTTCTTTTCTTCTTTCTGTGCAAAAGATGACGTTACGCAAACAAATCAACAAGTATAAAATAAATTAAAAGTCGAAAGAAAGATGTTTAACATTTGGTCATGATGGTAGGATTACGACGAAATCCGAGTTCCCAAATAGCTCTCAGTCCAAGCCAGTTCCAATTTTTATTTTTACTGTCAGATGCTCCAGCAACTGAGCCATAAAAGAGACTTACCGGTGAACCAAGCTAGCCGTGTACTAGGTGCGAAAGAACTGGGTGCAAGTGAACTAGCAGTAATAATCACTTCAGAGTGATTCAAGTGATACTCACGCTGCCTTTCGATCTGTCTGTTTTTATGAGTGTCAATAATATCGTGCAGAATAGTTCCCAGCTCAGTGAAATAGTCAGCGGTCATGCACCCCACACCTAATGTCTCTATACACCGTGCCAGGGCATCCATGATCAAAATCTGAACTTCCGGTTCTGGTTCGGCACTCATGGCCTTTAGCACTTCCGGGCACATGTAGGCCCACATCTGACGGAGGTACCCGTCCCCTTTGATCTTGGCACACTCCAAGAGGAATGGCAACGATTCCGCTGCAGCCGTCCGCACAAGGTCGTGAAAGTAAAATTTCAAGAGAGGGACCATGAGTTTGACGACTTGCTCTGTGTACGGAGCAAATCCTTCTTTGAGTTCTCTGGCATAGCAGACCAACATCTGACAAGCGGTACTCTTGTCTTCCAGGCCAGCAGTCTTGATACCGAACTTTTGCTGATATTGTAAATAAAAAAAAAATAAAAAAAATCAAGCTGATTGCAGGAAATGATTGATGAGTGTACGTTTAAACAACTGGAGGTCTCACTTGTACGTCTCGAGTTGAGCACAAAATGTTCGCTTTTCTCCATCGTACTCTGGAGTAAAAAAAAAGGCACCTCATACACCTTACCGCTTCATTCTGCCATATCATCATTTAAACTCCTCGCGCAATTAAGAAACGAGTGTCTCGTAGTTAACTGTACTTCAAAACGAAACATTGCACTTGAACTCGACAGGTGATAGAAGTTGTACCTGATCTCCAAGGGTAATAAACTGCCATCCTTCATCTTCAGAATACTGGCCACTCTTTGGATCATCAGCTACAGAAAAACAAAACAAAAAACAGATTTGTAAATTATTGTCTCACTTGGAAGCAGAATCGAAATAGCGAGGCGTTTAACACAAAGAATGTTAAAATAAATCACACACCGTCGATGACTGCCACTTCTGGTTTGATTGACGCAGCTTTCATTACAGATGGCATCACCAGTGGAAGATACTGCGTGAATTCTGTTCCAAAAATCTTACACATCCTGGCCCAAGCGGAGATCATGTAGGAAATCTAACGTCACAGAGAAAAACAATCCCTTCATGATGAATACATGAACGGGGACGTAAAGTAATGTACAAGATTTACGGTCTCTTAGACCATTTATCAGTTTAATTTCAGTCGGTCCTTCCCACACAAGTGGATCCCTTGCTCCAAACCTTTTCGAGGTAAAAAAAAAAAAAGGGTTCGTCTGTCTGGCGATGGTGTTCGCAGCTCGTCGCGCCAATTTTGACTCACTAGTTTTCACCTAGGTTGGTAATTTAAAACTTTATTTCACCGAAGTTGCCTGGTTGCTGAGCTCCTAGGGGCTATACAGTACCCCGCGGTTTGTTCTCCCAAAAAAATTTAGCCTAAATCACAGATCTAGGTATTCATTTACGACACATCCTTGTTGCTTTTTAGTTCACTCTCACTTTCATTGGGCGATTCTCTACTCTATCAAACGACCATTTTACGGAAATTTCTCTTTTGCGGCGGATTCTCAATGGCGCTAAAAGTGGCACATGAAATTGTTATATACATGTCGCTCCCTCAGCGCTCCGTTTGACGCAACAATAATCTTGCTGTACGAGGGAGAGAAAGTAGAATTGTCCATTTTCACCAACAAGGTGTTTATCTTCAAGCCAACCCACCTGAGGATCGTCTGCCTCTAGTTCTTCCATCTCAGTTTGAGTTTTGAGCAACAACTGCATCACATCGTTAGCATCGGGCAAGAACTTAACAAGATAGAAAAACAGTGTGGTATTTAACAGTTTGAACATGTACACTTAAAAAGTCACGCGCGAGACACTAGGGCCCAATGGTCATCGCGCTTAACTCTCAGTCGAGAGTTGGGTTCGATCACTAATCGGGGTCATACTGTTGGCTTATTAGACAAAAATCTTTTAAGTTCAACACAACAGCCTATAAAAAACATTTCTTAGAAAACTACTGTCAATACTGAATCCACGTACCTTTTCCTTCCCTACGGCCAAACCAATCAAGCTGATGCATTCGATGGTTTTCCCTCGCAGCATGCGGTAATCAGATGACAGAGCATTCTGCATGATGTACTTGAGATTTGGCATGAAGCGATCATAGTAGTGCAGGAATTTCTCCTCGGCAGTGTCTGCAACCGTGGCTATGGTGGTCACAACCTGCTCTAGAACTAGTTTTCCACCACGTTCAAGCAGCTGTTAAAAAACGAGGAGGCGTAAAATATATTTTGCTACTCATAAAAACCAACACCTGCAACATGCAGATACGTTTTATTTGAAGAAAATTCCGCGATGACCTCCCTTAAATACTTAAAAATATTTTTCATGGATTAGAGAATATTTATTTACCAGAGGTAAAGGGTAGAATACAATAATGAACCTACCTCCCTTAGCTTTGAAGCCAGCACAGCTTCAAGTTTTGCCAAGATGTCATCAAGATAAGACGCCAGAATATTTTTGGGGCAATCATCAGAGAAATTAACCAACGCAGCAGCAGCGTGGGCCTGGACACGAGGGTTGGCAGTGTCGTCCAAAACAACCAAAAGGCCTGGGATCACCTATAAATATCCGACAATTAAACACACCCAAGAGAAAAACACAGAGAAAAAAAGGTACAATGTACCAACAATTGCCAACGAAACTGTTAATTTCCAAATACGTCTCCCCTTCCATCCTTTTATCAATACAGTTTTTAGAATTAATTTCCTTTATTTAGAAAGAAACAACACTGACTAGGAGGAATAGGGGAAGACAAATTGATTTATGCAATCGGCAGAAAAGTTGCCTGTCACTTAAAATACAAACAACTTAGAGAATCAATTTGCCGTGATAGTTTTTATCTATGATTGCAAATACTAACATTTTTTAAATACCTTTCATGAGACAAGACTCATGTACCTCAAGACAACAACTTCCTTACTCAAGACAAGACCTTCATCTCTAGAGATACTTATTTTGCAAACACAACTGTACAAAAGACAGACACTACAATTTTAAATTGTACTGTCCAAGTGCTACTCTGCTGTCTCATCCCAGTGACTACAGAGATGAAAACTATCTCTACAATCATTAAAATTTCCACTTACTCGAGTGTGGAATTTCTTTTGAAATCCAGGTGCAAAGTCAGTAGAAAGCTGTCCCACTGCATTACAGGCGGCATATCGCACACGCGGATGGGTGTCACCCAAGAAAGGTAAGACAGTGTTCACAATATCTGGGAGTAAAGCCTCCATCTGTTTATAGCAACCTTCACCCACTGCAGAGATTGCCATTAGACCAGCATGTCGGTACCTCCAGTCAGCTACAAAATGGAGCAAGAATTAGGAAAAAAAAGTATAACTATGAAATAATATAATTAGAGACTTGTAACACATATATACCAATAAACTCACCATTCTGCAACATCTGTGGCACTGTAACAATGATGTGTGGTAAAACTGTTTTTCCACCCAAACCACAAGCCAGTCGATCAAGAGAACTCTCTCCTGCTACAGAGTTACTATGGAGGGATTAACAAAATATATTTTTTTTCCACTTGTAAAATTGACCTTCATTATCTATGCTCATATTTATGAACTGCAGAGATGACAAAAATGTTCAAAACTTAAATGAAACCAAGAGGCCCAGCCAAAAAGTCTCAAGCAAAGTTTCATCATTGATTACTTATCAATTTTGGTTAGTGTAAAAATAATAATAAACATGCCAGCTGTGCTAATCAGAATTAAAACTGTCCTGATTTGATGACCAAGTTTAAAATTAACTTATTTGTTTTATTCCATGAATACCACTCTGATTAGAGGAAGCCACAACTAAATTTTTTTTCATTTAATCAGAAATTTAATTCCCAGTACCAAACAAATATACCTTTCAGAGTCGTCATCTTCAAGTTCATCAGACACACTCCATTCTGGGTCGTCTTCAAGATCAACCATCATGGCCAGCATCTCTGGAACTGCAATATCATTAATTATTTGATCTCTAAGTTAGTATGTGTGCAATGATTGATCAATTTGGCAGGGCATAATTCACTGCCAGGCTGGCTAAATTCAAAAGTTTGTTCAAATCGAAAATTTCCCACTCTATAAAAATGACAATAGCATACAAATAACAAATTGGAAAAAGAAAAAAAGTTGAAACTAAAAATGCACCAAAAAAAGAATTTTCATTCGACTAACCTATAATTGGAATATGCTTCTGACACTTCCTGAGCATTGCTGGTGCTATAATGAAATGCAATTTAATGAAAATTAAGAATAACCTTTCTAAAGGAACGTATGAGAAATACTGTTGGGCATATGTGCAAGTACTTTTCATAAGTTATACAGTACCAAAATCAAACCACTGAATTTTATAGAAGAAAGTGTTTTGTTGAAAGGCAAATTTACAGACCTGTTTCTGCCAGAGTGACAACACACTCCAGGGACAAGTGTCTCCAACTTTCAAGAAGATTTGCATTGCGCACAATCTGTAAAAGGCAGGTACAAGTCTTATTCAACCCAACACCCACCAATGACAATCTAGTTTCAACTCTTCCTCTTCACCTATTTGTACTCGCCATCAGATGACACTTGACAATATATAAGTTACAAGGTAAAATTGTTTTCAGGAAAGTATTCCTATTAGCTTTGTTCATGATAACAACTGTTGCGAGTATTTCAATGTTTTTCATAAGTAAAACCCACTGATGCTTACATTTTCAGCACATTTCTCAGGTAAAGATTATTGACCAGAGACTTAAGTGCAAACAACCAAACCAGAAATCTTTGTACTCTACCTAGCAACGAAATCATCTCTCTTAAGTCAGCAGATATTCATTAGAAGGACTTTACATACCTCCAACATCAAATCTAAAATGGACTCCAAGTTTGTCCTAAGAAGCTTAGGACAAGTGTCTGCTAAATCAATTAAACATTTTAACACTGAATCATCCACACTTGCAACAACACTCTCCCGTACAGCCTGAGATAAACAAGAAAATATTTTTGTGACTTAACATATATGAACTAAATCATGTCTTCTAACCCTTTCACTCACTGCCTGCCATATATTTCTCATTGTGTGAGTTTGGAGATTTTGATCTGGATCACCTAATAATCCCCTAGTTGATATTTTTCATTAATCACAATCTCTTGTCTTCTTGAAATTGTACTGATATTGTTAGGAGAAATTCTGTCTTGGTCATTCATGAGAGTTAAAGGGTTAAATCACGGAAATTCATGTCAGTGAATAAATTTATCCTATGTCAGGTGTTAGGTTCAGCCTGTGCAATCCCAAGAAAGAAACCAGATAAAAGAATTCCAGGTGTAAGCAAGACTTGAATGGGTCATACTGGTGTGATTCTGGGTCCTCTGAGGTTAGAGGCAAAACAGTTGTATACAGTTAGTTCATATATTTCCACACAAGAGACGAATGAATAATTAAACTGCACACTCCCATGTCCAGTGGCTTTAAAATGCAACAGGGTGGTGCAGTGCAGTGGAATTGCAAGGCCATAAACTTGGTATCCCACATTATTTCACCCTACAGTTCTTCTGTTGCTTTCAATAGGGATCAATTTATAATTTATTGACAGTAGATAACTGGAATAAACACTTGTAGTGGCAGGACTTGATGATATGGGAACACTTGGAAACAACTGAATAAATTTACCCTCGAATCTGATGAACAAAAATTCATCATTTTCTTGCCAAGTTTTGCAAGTTAATTTTGTTTTACTTTAATTTATAAAGTAACTTCCAACTACCTGGACTATTCCTGGGACTAAATCCACAAACTGTCGCTGTTTGACTTCCTCCACTTGATCTGTGATAAAAGCAACTGAAGCTCGGGCTGACATAAAACGAACCTGCAATAACCAAAAAAATGTAAACATGTATCAGACCCAAGATAATCAAGCAGACAAATAATGAGAATAGAGAAAAATATCAAATGGGGGATTCTTAGCTGATCTAAAACAAAACTCTATGAACTAACATCATCAGGACTATATGGTAGACAGTGAGGGGGCTTATTAACGAGTTTTTGGGAGTGAATGGGTTTGTGAAAACCCAAGTATTGTCTATGATGTAGACACAATTATGAAGCAGTGTGGTATTAACCTGTTGGCTGGACTGATCCTGCAGACATTGCCACAGCATATGTTTGATAACCTGCATGTAATGTTCTTGTTGTGTTCCAAATATTCCAGGGAAAGATCTGTTATGAGAAAAAAATTAGTATTCAAACAAGACAATGGAAAGACATTCTCCTAGAGAGGATATCACTGTAGAATATAACAAAATTGTGTTTTTCAAAAATAACTAATATCACTCTAAAATTGTAATATTCAGTCTCACTATTTCTACTAGATGTGTTAATTGACCTTGGGCTTTGCTCTTTCACAAATGTCCACCAATAGAAATCTTAAGGTTCCCTCACATCACCTGCGATGCAGATTGTTTGTACACCCTCTATTTCAACTGTTAGAAAAGATTACCATGTCAGCCTACCAGACAAGGAGGTGATGAATGAATAGAACACTTACACAAAAATATGGAGAGCACATTCTTTAAGCTCAGAATGCTGGGAGTTGCAACACTCAAACAGAAACTTCAGAAGTTCTTGCCAGTGATTGTATCCTTCCTCATCTGAAAAAAGAGAAAATAAAATCTGCGTCAAATGTAAAATAAATGATTTACTTGTATGATAACGATACACATTGATTGCAGGAACTTGACACGAGAATATAGGTGGCCCTTTTAAGTGGCTAAGAGCTACTGTACTCAAAAAATGAGATTTTTGATAAACACAAATATGCAGTCCACATCTGTTCTTAAACAGACCCTTTCTACTAGAAAAAAAATTGTTTGAATTATTAAATTCCTGTAGAACAACAAGTACCTTCACAACTTACCTAGAAGACTTCTGGATAATTCAGCAACAGCATCGCACACCTTTTTTCTTACTGCTTGGGCTTGTTCCTCATTTATGGCCTTGAGTAAATCATTCTTCATTTCTTGCTGAAAAGCTTGATCAAGTTTGTCGTAAAAATCCACTGAGCTTGAGAAAATCCTTCGTAACAGCACAGCTGACATCTGACGCACCTTAATCAATAAATTTTTTGATAAAATTATTAAGCTTAAAAAATGATACAGTGGGCAAAGAGAAAAACCTATGCATTTTCATGAATAAAAATATTACACCAAAATCTCCAAAAAATATCAAAACATCACTTAGAAACAACATGTCTTTAATTTTACCCTATTGCCTTCATTTCTTACCTCTGCAATGGCTGATGTTCTTATCATCTGAATAAGGAATTTAATTTTTGTTGGCTCATTAATGGTTTCATAATGTGTCTGAAAGAAAAAAAAAAAAAAAAAAGAAAGAAAACAAAAGATTTTACTAAACAGTAGAAACTAAATTTTTAATGTAACATAAAATAGATATTGCAAAGCCACCTTGCATTGATAATGATTAAGCTATCCAACTTTTCCACTACTGTTATCAAATATAAACTACTATGTTTCAACGTGGTGAATTCAAAGTATCAAGAAAAATTTCATGTCAAATTGACAAGGAAGAAAAGGTTTTTAATTTTTAATTTCTTTGGTTTCTAGTTATTAATTTCCTGTAGTAGTTTTGTCAAGTAGTCTGATAGTAGTGTTAGTTTGTGAACTAAGTTTTGTGAAGCTTCTTTTGGTGTTTTTGTTTTGTTTTATGCCAAGTGTACAAAATATCTAAGCAAATAAAAATATTTTTAAAAAAGATAACTAGAAAAGGGATCATACAAACAAATTATTTAGGATCTGCTTCAAAACTCAAAAAAGGGATGATGATCATTCCACCAGAACTAAACAAAGATTTCAAGTGCACAAGAAATTATCATTTATGAATTTTCCCACTTCAGATGTGTTTTGGGACATACTTGTACTCAGGTGAGATTTTTACTTTTTTATGGTTTTCCTTTATGGTTGAGTTCTGTTCTACAAATTGCACCCAACTATGAATACAATTCATGGTAATGAACAAAATAATCACTAAAATAATTAATTTAATAGTGAAAATCAAAGCGTTTTAAGGAACCAAGAATCAGGATTTTTGTATTATTTTACACACAAGTCAATTAACTATCAAAAGTACTTAAAAATAAGACATAATGTTTTCATCTTCTTTTTGGGGCAACTTATGTAAACAAAATAAAATCATAACAGAAAATATGCAATCTCAGTCATGTTTCCTACACACAGGTAACTTTTACCATAACTTTCATTGTTAGTGATACAGCAAAATGAAAAAAAGCCCTTTACTGGAAGAGACTTCCCTTAAAAAATTCATTACAATTAAACATGGATTTTCTTATCAATACGTGGATTATCATTCAAAGTTTACTGCAATAAAGTTTATATTCAACATATGACTGATACATATAATTTTTTAGCATTTACATGGAGCACTCTGACTTGTGTTGTCAAACCTTATTTTCAACGACAGAGATCTATTTCCAACGGGATTTGATATTGCCGGTCGCGTAGCATGGACAACGACGGTGAATAACTTTTTGACTCCAATTCTAATTAACTAGCTTTTAATACCACGAAAGCACATGGAATCTTGTTTAACTGCTTTTTCGTTCATTTTACTTTTCTGAGCGGCGAAGAACCCGTTGTATTCCTCGGATGTTTCTCTAATAATTAACTAACAACCTAAAACGTATTTAATTTGATCCTGACTGTTCTAGGAAATAAATAATCGTATCAATATGTATGTAACAAATACATTCGAAGGTATACACTTTAATATCGACCTTTGTTTAAAGGAATACAAACTCAAGTACGATTTGAGAGGTTTAATATTACCTTAAATCGTTTCCAAAACGATCATAAATCACTGTATGACCTTGCGAAACCCGGAAGAATTCATTTTGTGCAAGATCGTGTCTTTTAAGCGATATGCAGTAGGTGCTCTCGGTGATAACATTGAAAACTTGGGCGAACATTTAAACAAAACAACCCGCTCTTTTGATTTGGAAGCTATAGTTACATGAAAGGGTTTTATATAAGTTTTATGTAATGATAATAGCTGGAAAATTGTGAGACAGCTGAGGAAAAAAGCCAGGTTTTGTCATGCACATGGTTTGAACTCCTGCCGACGATCAGCGGTTCTCAAGGACGTTCCCGGCAAGAACCCACACCGTAGTTACTCACCTTTGTAATTTCACGAAAACAAATCACACAAGAATAGGAGAGATTTTCCTACCTCTGCCTGATTTCTGATGTTATTATCAGGAGACATCAGCTGTGTTACGAGAGATTCAAACTGCTGC
The DNA here is from genome assembly GCF_964200805.1 of Pocillopora damicornis. Classification (NCBI taxonomy): domain Eukaryota; kingdom Metazoa; phylum Cnidaria; class Anthozoa; order Scleractinia; family Pocilloporidae; genus Pocillopora; species Pocillopora damicornis. The sequence continues at coordinate 24,546,755 of NC_142675.1, read as the reverse complement.
TGGTCGTTCGCCATTACGGCCACCATATTGCCCAACCTATGATTTGAGCGCATGCGCGTAATCTTCCCTGAATGAAACATTTTGGCGGCGAAAGAATTGTTCAAATTTTGGCGCGATCATTTGCAACATTGTCAGAACCTGATTGTTTACCATGAACTCCGACGGTTTTGTGTTGAATTCTTAGTGGAGTATCGAGGTCCTGGACCATTACCAGATCTTGATATCACTACCCCGACAACGACGAGCGATGTCTGGCGCTCGAATCAAAAATTAGAAAAAAATATGCAAGGGTTCTGCGTGAACGCGACATGTTTTCTCGCTGATTTTTTTTCTTTTAAATCGCGCAATGAACTTTGTCAAAAAGAGTTCCTACTCTATCAAGTCTCCTCCCCGCGAACAAGCGAAGTCTTACACTCAATGGCCATTTAATGTCACTAAGCACGAACAAATAAATGATAACCTTTCCAGTTTATTTTATTTATTGATTCAACAAATTTATTATCGTTATTTCCCAGGGAACGTACAATTCATCTAAGGAAGAGTGGTATGTATAATAGAGCACTAGGGTTAACCAAGAGCCCCGAACCTGTTTCTTGGCTATTGCGCATGTACTCCTTATTTCGATAATTTGGTTTTATCAACTGAGAGTGATAAAGTAAATTGGCCATCGTGAACTTGAAGAGTTTGTAAGCTGTCGTTTTAAAGGGCTAAAGATCAACACGTCAGCTTACAAACTCTTTATGGTAGCAAATTACCGTTATCACTCAATCTCAGTTGATAATATCGGCTAAATTATTTTGTTATTCTCCCTCATCGACGCAGCACCACAGTTTGGTTAGAAACACACTCCCTATAAGTTGTCCTAACTCACGTTCTGTCTTTTGGTCTCCATCGCTGCAACCGTAGTACATGCCAGTTTTATTTGTAAAGCTTATTCCAACATAACATGAAAGCATAAGCTCATAGTTTTATATTCATAGTCTAGAAACATTTTGTCGCCTCTATCCCCCTCAGGACTACCCTACGTATGCCCTAAGTGATACAAAATAATTGTCTATGAATGAATGAATGTGTATTTATATACCGCACATATCACATACTGTCTCAAGGCGGTTTACAATTCTAATTGAGTAAGATCGAACGTCAGCTTGTAAAGGCGCCTCTGGCTGCCGCTATCAGTCCATATTTGATCTCACTCACCCACCCAGCCCATGCATGAAATGTACAATGAAACAACAGATAGACCACCACACCGGGAACTACGCCCCCTACTCTTTTCGACAAGTGTGTGGGTTCTTTAACGTCCCCTGCTGACCATGTAACACTGAAGATGCAGGAGACGGGGCCTACGGTTTATAGTCCTTATCCGAGAAGACTTGAATGTCTCACCATTTGCTGGTACAATTACAAAGGCAGCACATTCTCCTCAGTTATTTTAAGACCCTGAGTGTTGGTCCGGTCTGGGGCTCGAACCCTCGACCTCCCGCACAGCAGACTGGCGCTCTACCAACTGAGCTAACCAGGCGGCGGTTATCGAAAAGGAAACTTTACAAAAATGATAAATTGGCTGTGCGTATCAGTTTGGACCGACAACATTTTGTAAAAGGAATTTTTTTGAAGACACTGACACCGGCTCTTATTATCTGCTGACAAGGGTAATTATATTGTAGAAAAAAGTTATGGACAAACAGCAATATCATGACAAAGCATTGTCTCTGCTCAATGACAAAAGTACGTATGCAGTCTTAAACTCTGATCCTAACAGTAAAACTCAAAGAGAGTTTAAAAAAATGTTGCTTGATTTGAAAAAAGCTGGTAGGATTAGTAACTATACGTACAAAATCTTAAACAATATTGACAGCTTGTGTCCTAGTTTTTTTCGGCTTACCTAAAATTCATAAGCTGGGAATTCCTTTGAGATCTGTTGCTTCTTTTGTTAATTCTCCGACTTATGCAATTTCTAGTTATCTTGCGAGAATTTTTCGCCTGTCGTTGGGACTGTCAAAAATTCCTGCGAATTTGCGGATTTCATAAAGGAGAAGGCTCCTAACGCCGGCTTTCGACGTTGTTTCGCTCTACGCTAAAATCCCAGTTAATCTTGCCGTTAAAGTTGCGGAGGAGAGACTCAGAGAAGACGCTTCCCAAGGACAAATAACTTCTTTGCCTATGGAGGATATAATTCTTTATGCCTCAAAACTACGCAATTTGTATACAACGGTACCTACTATCAACAGCTTTCTGGTACAGCTATGGGTTCGTCTGTCTCTGCCCTCATTGCCAAGTGGTTATGGAAGACGTGGAACAAAGGACCTTAGCCACTCTACCGGTTAAACCCTTGTTCTGGAAACGATATGTCGATGATGTTTTTTCTGCGGTATCCGCTAATGAAGCAGAACGCCTTCTATCGCATTTTGAATTCAGTGGAGCTATTCAATTCACCCTTGAACATGAAAAGGATAGACGCTTACCCTTTCTTGACAAGTGTTTATCGTAAACCTACCCACACCGACAAATACTTCGCTTTCGACTCTCAACACCCGGGCCTATTTGCCATGAAAAGTCTGTAGCTAAAACGTTACTCAGGAGGGCTGACTGTCTACCATCCTTACTTGATTCGAAGGCTGAGGAGAGAAAATGTTTCTAAAGGTAAACGGCTTTACCAAAATTTTTCTCCGTAACTGCCTGAAACCAGTTACAACTAGTAACACTCCTGATGAGAAGGAACCAGCGACTAGTTTTGCTGTTACCCCTCACATTCAGGGCGTTACGGAACCCATCAAGAGAATTTTGAATAGCCACAATGATCAAATTACTCAAAAACCTTTTCCAGACTTTAGGGCATATTTTTGCTAAACCTAAGGATACTGTCACGAAAGAACAACGAACCGACGCTATTTATTCCGGCTATTCCATGCAATGACTGTGATCGAGAGTATATCGAACACAATCGTCAGTTTGGTACACGTTTGAAAGAGCATCAAAAAGTGGTCTTCTTCAGCAAAAAAGAAAATTCAGCTTCGTCGGAGCACACATGCCTAACTAACCATACAATTGGGTAGGATAAGTCTAAAATTATCACCACTAATCGACGTTACCACCAACGCCTTTGTTTGGAAGCTTTGCATATCAACCCCGCCCTGATAATGATAATAATAATCCTGATAATGGCGGCTAATTACTTAACGCCTATTTACATCTCGTCAGAAAAAAAAAAGCAGCTAATTAATGAGCATATAAAAGGAACTCTTGTAGCAGCAATTAGATCACCCCCAACACTAGACAGGAGTGTCGAAACGTTGGGTCTATGAATTGTAACTTCTTGGTTACATTCATTAAATCTTTACACCAGAGTTGCATCAAACCATGTCTGATTGTTCACCTGGTTGCCTTGTGAATTTTAATACATCAATTTTTCTTCTCTTAACTTTCAAAGCAGATAAATATTAATTTCCTGCAAAAAGCGTTTGCTTATCAATAGTGCATATTTGCGAATTCGCTCGGTAGCCAGGACACATTATTTATGAATAAAATTTTTGAATAAGTTTACCTCCAAATTAACTCCCCTTTCTTGAACAAATATCAAAACTTGCCAGTTTAAGAAAGCCACTAAAACTATGAAAACGATAAAGTGAATATTTCGTGACCTTTCAAGTGGTTAAAGCAGTTTCCATGCCTCTCATTTACAGTCACATCGCAGCCTTCTCCAAGTTCTTTTTTTTTTTAAAGTACTTTGAATTCCAGATAATTCAAAACAAATATGAGGCAAAAGTCTTGATATGGCTTATCACGTTCAATTACAATAGTTACATGAAGGTAAAATTTGTCCTGCATATTGCAAACGGGTCCTGAAAAGTAAGGTCACTATTCACAGTGCATCCTTCCGGCTCGCTGCTGTTGATTCTGGATCTGTGGAGTTCGATCTTCCTCTTCGTCTTCCTCCTCTCAAAATGCGGTATCTGATTAAAATCGTTGTCACGGCTTGAGCATATTTCGGAATTCTCCAAGCATACACAAACGGGTCCACACAAGCGTTGACAAATACAAATCTAAATGCGATTTGAAGAGACTTCACTAATTTTATTTTACCTTCTCCAGCTGAACATAAATTTCTTAAGTTTATTGTGACAGTGTAAGGCAAAAAGGCCACAAAGAACAATAATAAAATGGTGACAAATGCCTTCGTGGTCTTCTTTTCACTTTGAGCTCTTCTTAATTCGGTTTGTTCGACGCTGCAACCCAGACATGCAATTCGGAGCCGCGCCTGCTGTTCCAGTAACCTAAAAGTTCTCAAGTACAAAGCCGGGAGCACGAGAAGAGGCACAGAAACGTGTAAATTGCAGTATAGCAACTCAAAAATCCGTCGAGGTATCCCTGGACAAAACAAAAAACTGGTGAAAACGACAGCGTAAATCCAGATCGTGACTATGAGCGCTTTGACACGTTTAGCTGTGACAACTGATCGATAGTAAAGCGCCGAACTCACAGCCAGCCATCGATCACACGCCATTGCTACGACATTACAACAAGCTACAACGAGACTGATAGCGATAATAGCCAGAGTTACAAGTAAAAAATTGTCAGTTCTCTCTTCTGACATGCCGGAGAGTCGAAGTGAGTCGTAAACCATCAACTGGTATGCGCAGCAAAATCCAGTGAGAAAATCTGCTACAGCCATATTTATCACCAATTGTGTGCTTGGGGAGCGACGTAAATTTCGATGAGGATCTTTGAAGATAGTAAACAGTAACAGGAAATTTGCAACGCTGGCCGTTGTTCCCGATATGATGTCAAATAAAATAAACGATAGACGAAACCCATCAACACGAGAATCAGGCGGAATTGCTTCAGAGTTATGGCCTGGAGCTACTGAAGAGTTCATCTTAGTGTTAAGTTATGGTGGTCACTAGGATTACTGTTGGAGAGTTGAAGAAACTGTCCCGCTTTGTTGAGATAAAGTGCAATTAAACACGCCAGAGTCAGATGTTGACAAATTGGTCTTATCATGAAATTGGCTCATTGTATTCACCGTTTGTCACATATCAAACTTATCCCATAGAAAACTGAACATTTGCTTAAATTGGTCCCAAGCCACCGTATTACTCACCTGACATGCGCAGATCAATTAAATATGCAAAGAGCGCCAATGTTAAAAATGGCGGCCAACAGAGTGAAGCGGGAGCATAAGACTCCGAAGAGATTTATTGACGAATTCGTAGAAGCTAAGACCAAGCAATGCAAGAAAATAAAAACTACGGATAAGAATATTTATCCTGTAGAGATAATATAGGTCGAAAAAGCGAGAAAACATGGCAAAATTCATTTCAAAGGGTACTGCGAGAAATTTGACGAATGGAGGCCTTGCGATGAACATAATTTGCCCGTAATGCGATTGGAACCGATGTCAAAACCAATGGATGATTCCTTCAGCGATCGCCAGCAAACTTTTTATGAACGCGTTTACAGGGAGATCAACCGAAAGTTGTGCTCCGGGCGCAGAGAGGATCCAGAAGTTCGTATTGAAATTCAAGTCGATGACGATGTTTTCTATAAAAGTCTTGGGAGGATTTCATCCAAAAAATATCAGAGGAATAAACTAATATATGAAAATCTTTCAAATGAAACTCTGGATTGTTATATCGGCACAAAGTGGAATGAGCGGATCATGAATGAAAACGGCGATTTTGCTTATGTTGTACCAGGGACTGTGAGATTTTGGTTGACAAAAAGAAACCCCATAGTGGAATTTGAATTAATTGGCGATAAATACGTGAGATCTGAAATCGAAGACGGGCATCGAGTCGTTTTTACATGTGTCCGTGGAGATGGCAACAGATGTGGATACAAAAATATGGTCCATCATTAATATATTTGATTTAGCACATGTTTATTGATTTTGATAGTTGATGTCAAAGAATTATTTTACTTGCATGTGAATTACCTTCATAAAATGTAAACATGTGGTTATAAATGACCCATATATTTCGGTCTGTGATTCTGTTGTAATCAATGCAGTAACATTTTTGAAAAAGACTCCTTGAATACTGTATACAAGAAACATTTCACAGGCATAGCAAATTATTCTACACAACGTCTACTAACAGTTTTTGGGTAATACACTCCTTTAATACATTGATATATTATATCATTACTGATTGATTAAATCACATCTTGGCTTCCATTTACCATCTATTTTAACAAGATGTGCACAGAAAGTGGGAGCATCGCATTTGCTGCATTTTGCAGTACATGTTTTGATGGTATGGCCAGAAGTTGAACAGTTTCCACAGTTGTAGCTTTCCTTCACCCTTTCCAAACCAGCAGCTTCCAAAAGCTGTATTCTGTGTTTTTTCAAGAAAAGTTGCTTTAGAGCAGAAACCCCTCTATGATTAGATGATCGAAAGTAGTCCTTTGATACAGTGTTGTTGTACTTCTCCATACCTTGCTGAGTGTAATAAGCTAAATTTTGGTATAGCTTTAAAAATTCAGGTACATGAACATACAAAGAATGCAGATATGGTTTTACATCTTTTGCTTGGTAAAGGTCTAAGAATTTTTGAAACCATTTTTTGATTTTGTCCTTGAGGCTAGAGATAGCATCATCTGTAGTGTAATTAAGTTTAAGATCACCCATAATATCTATGAAATTACCCCAAAGGGCTTGCAGCTTGTCCACATTATGAAACTCTGGTAATAGTAAGTGAAAATTAATATGTTGGAAAAGCAAGAGTTTTTCAGGTCTAGTAAGGTCTCTGTACTCCAACTTCTTGCTGTCCCTATTAATTTTCCATTCAAAATTAATTCCAAGTTCTTTTACAAATTTCTCATACCCAGCCATATGTCTATACTTATTTCGACAAAACCCATTTGAAAAAGTAGATACCTTGTCAATGGCATCTTTCCTGCAAAGTTCCCTGATCAGAAGTTCAATTAAATTATCAGATATTCTCAAAAATAAATGTAGTGTATCAATTATTACATGGTCAATAGGAATAAAATCAAATAATGGATTGGTTTTACAATTATATTGCTTAGATTTTGCATACTTACCTATTTCTTGTAAATCTCTTGCCCCAAGAGATTTGTCAGTTATAGACCACTTTTAACTGATGTCAAACCTTTCATTTCCTGGGCACTTACACCAAATACAAGAGAAATTTTGATTAGCAGCCCCTGAACCACAAACACAGGCTAGAAACTTCCAGTCTCCTCCCAAAAAATACTCAATGCTATACTTATGACTATTTACAGTAATTTCTTTTAAATTTGACATTTCATTATTTAGATCAGCAAGGCTTTCTTTAAGATTGTCATAGTTCTCTGTTGTCTTAATTATTGCTAGAACATAGTTCCCTTTTTCATTCATTGCTGCATCCTTTTCATTCAAAATTGTGTATGTGACATTTTCAAGTTTAAGCCTTTTCCCAATGTTGGTACCATCACCACTGAGCTTTACTTTAATAGTAGTAACCTTGTCCAATACTCCATTTTTCTGCAGCCTTTTTATCTGTTCCTCAAGACTCTCCCTGAAAGAAATCTGTACTCCCTCTGCCTCCCCTGGTGTACTTCTCAGATTCCAATTGGCATTTAGTTTATCTAGGTGTTTGCATATTTTATATTTTGTGGGCATGTCTTTACACTTCATGGCCAACTCATGCCAAGCTTCATTAGATATATTCAATTTTTCCTTCAAGTAAACCCACATATTGATGTCATCAATATCATTGTCAGTCAGTTCTCTTGGCTCTGTTTCCAATAGTTGTAACTCTCCCTCTTCTACCAATGAAATAGTTTCATATTGTTGAGTGTCATTATTAAATACCTCAACCTTGGTGGGAATAAAATTGTAGAGGCCTAAAAATGACAGTGCTGAGTGGCAGTCTTCTTTAAATCCTCGCCTTAATCTTGCCTGATGTTGTTTGGTATAATCAGTGAAACGTTTGCTTTTGTTTGGACCTCTTTGTCCCTTTTTTTGCATTCTTGCTGCTTTTTTCGCAAATCTTTTGAATTTTTGTTTGTATTGTTCTTTTCTGTTTTCCGAATCCCTAATAACATCTTCAAACTCCTGCTCAATTTTTAATCTCTTTGCCTGCTCTGCGACTAAATCCAGTTCAGCTTTCCTTTTCTGCCCACGAAGCTGTTGGTTTTCCTCAATCAATGAGTTGTTTTCAAGCTCATTTTAGAAAATTTTGAAGGAGTGGTTTTTTGCCTTCCACGCATCAATAAGCTTCTTTATACTTTTCCCCCCACTTTTTGACGCTTTCTTGAACGCTGAATGGAGGAGAGAAATATTTTTCCTGAAGACGTTGAGAATTCTGGAATTTATAACAACTCCGCGAATCTCAGATTCCCTCAATATTTTTTCCACGATTCCCACAATCACAGAATCAGCACTTTCGTCGTTCGGCTCTTGATCAGACTTCTTCGACAGGGAATATATGAGATAGCTGATTAAAAAAAAATCAATTCAGTGAAAAAAAATTGAAAAAAATTAAAAAGAAAAAAGAAACAGGTTGGAATACACTTCGATAAACGCAATTTTTACTTACTTGTTTATTTCGTAAGTAAACCAAGGCAGTTTTTCTCCTTTTGGACCATTTGTTTCTTCGCCGAAATCGTTTTGTGCATCTACCGCCACCGCGAGAAGAGCCAGCGAAGAAAAAATCACCAGTGCGTAAACTTCGAGTCCCATTTCCCGAACCCAAACAATATCCAAACCTCATGTATTATACATCAAATTGCGCCAAATTTATTGTTTTTTTCGTATTTCGCGGTAATGACCAGTTTTAGGCATGCGCTTTAGAGTTATAGTCCCAGACTCCATGGCCACTGCTTGCATGTGGCGTGAACCCCTCTTCGACATATCTGAATCGCTAACCATAAGTCTCAAAAACCCGAACGAAATATTTTAATGATTTCCTTCAAATACAGTGGTATAGAAAGCTTATGTACGTTAGTTTTAGAAACTGAAGGTAAGAAAGATAGCAATTCAAATGAAATACACGAAAAAGAGGAAAATGTTCGAAAAGTAGCGTGTTTTTGACTGACCTCAGACTGCGTGACATGTCACGAAAATCTACAGAGGCAGATGTTAAACGTAAGTTTGATATGGATAAACAAAGTCGAGGATTGATGCAAATGCAGTTAAATGTTGATTTTAAATCGGTACCATCAAACTGAATCGGGGTCAGAAACAGATAGAATGCAGAAAATTCGGAAAACTTTTCAAAAATAAAAATTAAAAGTATTTAGAATAGTAAAACTGTTTTCTGTTTCGCAAAAGTATCCCCATTAAATAACTGATAAAACAAAACATTAAATTTTATGAATACAATTTGTATGAATTGTACACATTAAACGCCACACAGCTTCCTATGAATTCTTGATTCAATTTCTTAACCTACCGGTACTCATTTCTGCAGAGGGGATCCTTGCAAACATCAATTATTTCTAAAAATTTGTATCACGCGACAATGCTACATGTTTTCACAGTATTTTCAAGATTTCAAGACGATACATCTCTTTAAGAGCGGTGCTAATTACATTAACAGTTAGTAAAATTTACATCAGGAAGGTGTAAAACTGTTAGTTATGCGTAATTTAGTGTTAACAACTTAGTTGAAAATGTAAATTAGCCATCGTAAAGGGTAAAAAAGCTGACGTTTCGAGCGTTAGCCCTTCGTCAGAGCGATTGGAGGAATTGTGGGTTGTGTGTGGGTTTATATGCGACGTGGAAAGAAATGACAAGGACGCATCCAAACCAGTCGCTAGACACTTTAATCTTCCCAATCATTCTAAACAGCATATGGCAGTCTGCGGCCTTTCCTTATATCTAGGCAGTTCGGAAAGCCGTAAAACACTGGAACAAAAATTTATCTTCCAAATCGGCACCCTTAATCCCCACGGAATCAACGAGCGCTTTTCATTCAACTAATTTACTCCTGTTTTCTTGTCACCATATACCCACCAATGGCGCAGCTCCACTTTCTGCATATAAACCCACACACAACCCACAATTCCTCCAATCGCTCTGACGAAGGGCTAACGCTCGAAGCGTCAGCTTTTTTATCCTTTACGGTGGCTAATTAACGTTTTCAACTCAGTTGTTAACACTAAATTACCTGCTATATTCTCCCACCGACGCAGCACCACAGTTTTTTTAGAAACCTACCCCTTTGCTCTTATGTTAGTTATGCGTGTCGATCGTGGATAACAGTCTAAAAAAATTAACATGTAAAATGACTTAAAATTGATCAAAATCAAAAACAGTCCGGATTTGACTTCCTAATCTGATTGAAGATGCTAGCGCAATTCGATTTGTCTTTTGTTAGTGATCATGCATGAGCCCAAAATTTGTATTTCAATTTTAAAAACAGTTTTTTTTTGGAAGGTGATCTTCTTGTAGTGTGTGCGTGTGTTTAACTATTCATACAATCACGATCAATACCTTTTATTTCCATTTATTACCATTAACACCATCCATTAGAGAATCAGCATGCATATATAAGGTTAAGAACACACGTTATGTTGAGAGAAAAGAAGGCTGACAATAGTTTTTTTTCCCTTCATGGCATTAAATTAAACCGTGTTAAGCTAATGTAAGTATCTGCTCGGTAAGACCCAGGCCTTATTTGAATCACAGGCCCTTCCTTCAATTCAATATTATTGACTTTGTTCAGTTAGTATCCTGAGACAGTCACCACCGACAATTCACATATCTTGCTTTGACATGTAGCTGCACGTTTCTCGGTCCCAAGGCCCTATGCCCAGAGTATATGGTTCTCCTTCACTTCCCACTGGTTATAGCGAGATATAAAATGTAATTAAATACAAAACCGCCCTGAGTGTAATATAATTGGCCCTAATAATTGTCTGTCTTTCTAGTTCCATCGAAAACCTTTACAGACACCGTCATTTCGTGCGATATATTTAGTTTATATTGTGGCAGGTAATCTCCCCGATTGTGATCTTTACAGCTCGCCTCACTTCTCTCATCTTGTAACAGTAAAGAAACGGGTTTAACGAGGAATTAAAGTAGGTAAGGGTAACAACAAAATTGCGCGTTATTTCCATGACACTCCCAGATAATCCTCCATGAATTCTTAATGTCGCTACGACACCAAATGGGACATAGCACAAGATAAAGGCAACTTGGACCCACCATATACTTTCAACGGTTTTCCTATATCGCGCAATGTTCAATGATGTTCTTCCCGCATTTGTTGCCCCTAGTTGAAAGTGTTCTCGCATATGTACTTGTGCTTGCAGATGGCGAAGTTTGAGGTAGATCTTGGTGTACGAAAAACTTGAGATCAACAGCAAAATTATCAAGGAAACTAGGACGAGAGACCAGGCAATGTCGAGTCTCCAGATGTATATCAATCCACAAGACGCTCCAATGAACCAAAAAGAAAAAATGAGGAGTAAAACACACCTTACTGTAACAATGTGCCTGTATCGAATACCCAAAAACAGCGCAAGAAGTCTGTCTACACTGACTGCACATGATGTGAACACTGACACTGTGCACAAAAGGTAACTTGAAAACGATTTTATTTTTGTAATGTAAAGTAACACTCCTGGATCCAAGTCGTTTGTGGTGGAAATGCCAGCAATAATGGTGACAGCGAAGAGTGGCTGTGGTATAAAACCAACAAAGATGTCCGTGACTGCCAAACAGCTCAACAAAAGTTTGGTCGGGGAATGAAGAGACAAAACTTTTCTAAGAGCTTTCAGGATCAGATAGTTGCCAACAATTGCCGTGATGGAGAACAGAATATTTGCAGCGGAAAGAATTACAGCTAAAGTTAAGTTTCCATTATCGGCTGTGAAATTCGACATTGTTCCGTTATGTTACGAAATAACACAACCGAAAGTAAGTGAATGTTTTGTGGCTGTAGTAGGTACTGTACGGTATGCTCAGTCGATGTTCTTTCCCGACGAAATTACAGAATGAAACATCTGAAAGAAATCCGACAATAAAGATTCAGCTCAGCACCTTAATCGCAGAACCTTATCGATCAAGCAAACAAAGAGATGTAGTCTTAACGCAATTAAATTCAGGCGGCTGCTTGCTAGACATGTTTATGTTTATTTTATGCCTCTTAACGTCATCCTGAAAAAGGGCTATCATGCTCAAAATGTGTTCAATTCTGGCATTTTACTTACATACTTACAAAACTTAAATAATGAATGTTGATTCACAAGGGGCAATGTTCCGGCGTAATATTTATTCCGGCTGCATTAACTGTCCTTCGTACTTCCTCTAGTAGCATTAAAAAGCGTCAACATATTCGTGATAAAACTAAATTGAATAATAACTTAATCAAAGCACACTTTTGGAAACATTTAAGATTAAAAATTAGCGGAAATATACGACTTTTCGACAGCATCTAAGTATATACAAAAAAGAGAATAAACTAGCTGAATACATCCGCACGAGCAGAATGCTAAAATCAACACCCAATATAATCGATCTCTGTCAGAGCTGAATGTTTAGTTTGAACATGGTAATGTAGTTGTTTAAACACCTAAGTTAACTGTCAATTTAAACTTTCTTTGTCTCTACTCATCTCCGCACTTTTCTTAATTTCTTTACCTGTACGTGGTGAAAACGATAACTGAATATGTCAAGATACTTACACTAACATCAAAGAGTGATTGATATAACACACCAGATGTACAGCAAACCTGAATTTTTCCAAGCCCTCAGTGATAATCATGACACGTAGCATAAAGAGCTACTTTGGTCAATGTTTGTTGTAAATATTCTTTCCTTGTATTCATTTTTTGCGTTTGTACTATTAAAAAATTGTATGCTATGTTCCCTTTTTTTTATTATTGACATCATTTTTGAAAACGACCTGTACGCATTTGAATTTAGTGAAATTGCGCTTCGCCAATTTTTATTCCCAAGACTCTTCTATAAAACGAGGTTCAATTAAATTCTTTCATCCCATAGACAATGCAATTTACAGAGGAAATGATGCTCCTCGTTCTTACTCAAAACATAAAAAAACGTTGTCTCCTGTAAACTGAATGGTAACGCTACATTAATATAAAAGTATTGTGCCAAACGTCTAAAGTTAATCTACCTGTACTATGGAAATGCTTGAGATTAAGCCAGATTTGTTTGTCGATCCATACCAATGGCAGTCTCAGCATTACAAGCCTGCTTTTGGCATTTAAATACAAACCGCTCTAATTTTTTCTATACGGATAGTTCAATTGTAAATACACTTTCTTTTTTATCAAAACAAAAGAGCTACACCAGTTCCTTCCTGAAGCCTAAGGCATCATTGATGGTTGCTTCTTGCCAATGAGGATTTGCACCCGTGCTTTTAAGAGGTGCCTAAACAGTTGAGCTATCAAGTAGCCTTGGCTTTTAGCCGGTGACATTTATTTTCACCTGCCATTTTGTTGAGAGGCAACTGGTTACGAGCTTGCATGGGAGGAGTAATTAAACTAATGTGGCTGCTTTTTATGCCGCAATGACGGCTGCATCGGCCTACTGCATTTCACTGACACTTCTACTTTTCAGAAGGAAAAATTAAAACAAATACTTATCGATTTACCTTATTAAGCGATTTTAGATTCTCCTGACGTATTGATAAATTTAAACATGTTCAGTACCAGACAAGTTCTTCTCGTGTATAAGGAAACCATTACATCTTTGAATGATCGTAAAGAACAAAACAATTCATATTTATTTTTTTGCTGATTACATGATATCCATCTTAAGGTTTTCGATTCATTCATTCATTCATTCTTATCGCCTATTCATCCATTATTCTCTGTCTATCTATCCATCTAAATCTACCATGGGGGATGTTTAATACTTCAGCTTTAGCAATTTTTGCATCAAAACAAATGGAACATTTTCCTGTATCAGCTGTTATATTATGCACTAATGGTGTATCTCAGTAACATGAAACTGCATATATTTATTTTTTTAACTTCTAAATTTCATTTGAAGAACCAAGTCATTGACACACGACAATTTCCTACGAAGAGAAAATAATTATTTTCTTTTGTTGGTGCCTAATCCATTAGTAAAAATTTCCGAGACATATTCAATCTTGAGATAACCTTCACGCGATGGATATGTATTAATTTCTGTTCATGTCCTTTGAGAAGGATGGCAGTAAGAATTATCGATTTAAATTGTAATTTATCCCACCCCACAGTTCTTCATTGACGGCTTTTATCTATGTTTCAAAACAAAAAGCGTGGGCTTATCAATAGTGCATGTTTGCGAATTCGCTCGGTAGCCAGGACACAGCCAAAAGTTCAATTATGCCTTTATTATGAATAAATTTGTGAATAAGTTTATCTCAAAATTAACTCCACTATTTTTTAACTAGCATCAAAACTTACCATCCCGAGAAAGGCACTTAAAACTATAAAGACGATGAAGTAAATATTTCGTGACCTTTCCAGCGGTTAAAGTGTTTTCCATGCCTCTCATTGACCGTTACATCGCAGCCTTCTCCCAGTTCTTTTCTTTTTTATTTGAAAAGTACTTTGAATTTAAGTTAATTCAAAACAAATATGAGACAAAAGTCTTAATGGCTCATCGTGCTTAATTACAGTAGTTACATGACAGTTAAATTTGTTTTATAATGTCATGTTTACTCAGTAAAGACGTAAAGGCGATCCGCAAAGCGGTTACGTCATCATAGACTTTATCGTAGCGTAAACATCAAAACTTCGTCACTGTCGATCATACGAATTTCTCCTATGGTTTTAAAGAAATGTTACAAAATCCTCTCCAAAACGATAAATTTTAAGATTAAATTTTAATTCAAAGATGTCTGTTCTTCCAACACATCACCCGCACTGAGTTTAAGACCTTAAATGACCCAGCCCTTTCTTGTAGTTCTGTCTCCACTGCAGCAGCTGTTTAAACTTAGTAGTTCTAACGCCCCTGCATCAGCTTTAAAAGAAAAAGCAAGCTAAACTAAACTTCTCTTCACGCGTTACTGTCTAACCTGCTTTGGTACACTCAGATTATACAGAGGGTCCTAATGCGGTGGTGGCTCTTACGGCCAACGGTTAAAATTTGGCCATGTTACAGCTACCGGTTGTTTGCTTTCCGTTGCGATTCAAAGAAAATTTCCTACAGCTGACTTTTTTCACGACTAACGGTTAAAATTTGTCAATTTTTTTCGCCTTACGGATAAAATCTTGAGATATGTCCCGAAATGCATGCAGCAATGAAAATGGCGAAAATTCCCCAAAATCGTCAAATCCGCCGAGCTGATTTCGCTTTGACGAAGTTGACTGAATCGTCAATCCATCAAATCCGACGAAATCGTAAAATCCATCAACATTTACTCGGTTTGACAAAATTTCGTCAAATCTATCATTTTCGTTACTCTGTGCAATACTGGACTTAAATGAAAATCTTTGTCGTTTTACGACTAATAGTTAACATTGAGACCCTTTTTCATTTCTTCCATCCGATCGTAATCATAAGTACTGCTCAATCGTACGTGGCTCAACCGTTCGGTAATTTTACGAACATGTTAAAGAGACAACTTCACCTGTTTTGCCTATTTTCTTTAAAACCTCTACAATACTTGGCCAAACAAAGGTATCTTAAAGAAGCTTATGGCTTCAAAAATCTACTTACTCAACACAGTTCGCGCATTACCTCACCTTTTCATCCTCGACAAATGCCCTTCATGGCCTTAATTGGCCTCAAGCATAATTTCGAGTTTACGACTCGCTAAGTTTTTGGAAAAAAGCTTAGACGATTCTCAGTAACTGTTGATCATATATCATGGCAATTACGTGTCTTACATTCGCTCTCTATATAACACCTGCACTAATTCAAACTCCGCCCTCCTTAAAAATCCTACTCATGTAGGCGTGCACAAATTGTCCCACGATTGTCTGAATTCGTTACTCTTTAGAGGGAAAATATACGAGGCAAGCAAGCCCACTTGAATTACGAAAGAAATCACAAGACCATATTTTGTTAATCGTGATCTTTTTTTTATTCAAAATTACATAAGAAGTAAGTTAACAAAGTAACCTACATCATATAATCATTGAATATCGTTCCGAATAGGAGAGAAGTCATTAAAGCTTTAAGTATACATTTGTTTTTACTTGTTTATAATTTTACACCATACTCTTACTTTTAATAACACAAGGCGGTTCATCATAAATGAGTCACTCTACAATCTTTCTGCAATAATAAG
The DNA here is from genome assembly GCF_964200805.1 of Pocillopora damicornis. Taxonomy (NCBI): domain Eukaryota; kingdom Metazoa; phylum Cnidaria; class Anthozoa; order Scleractinia; family Pocilloporidae; genus Pocillopora; species Pocillopora damicornis. The sequence goes on along the minus strand of NC_142675.1, from coordinate 24,530,550 downwards.
CGAGAAACCATCTAATTTCTGTCCACTCTTATGGGTGAAAAATTTGGGAAAGCACAGATCAAGTTTCTGAAAAGAGGAAATCAGTCCTACTCAATGACGAAAGCTATTTTTAAAATTCAACCATTACAGAAAAACACCTAATGGGAATTATTAATGGAAGAGCTAAAAACTACAATAAATTTGCTTTGTTTCCACCAGTCCAAAACAAGAGAAACTGCTCTCTAGACAAAAATAACTGCAGGCAGTTTGGCGACGGGTTTGCTGTCCATTTAAGGCGTCGCTACGATTTTAGTGTGATATCGTTCACAGGAATCATTGCAAAAAAACCTTGGTCAAGTTTTCATGCAAGCTTACGAAGTATGTTACGTAACATTATTGAACAGCGGCCTGGTGACAAAACACATCGTAAAATCAAGTAACAAGACATCTAATCGGACGAGAATTAAATGATTGTATAAAACTTGGAACAAATTAAAGATTTATTCCAGTTGTTTAAGATCAAAATGACGAGTCCACCGTTGCTACATCTGTTTGCCTTCACAAGGCCTCAGGATGCTTAGAACGGCGAAAGAAAATTGTGTTTAATTACATCCAACCATCTTGTAACTGCCGAAATGTTAAGAGTTCTCAAAGAGATCTAGTCGATGCTCATGACAGGAGAATTGCTTTTATGTCCCAAATCTGCAAGAAAACACATATTCCACGTCAAAACAACCTGAAGTACCTGGAAACGAAAATCAGTTCTGAGCTTGTACAGAGATATCGAGAAAGAGTAGAGAGTTCAAACAAAGGCATTCAAAAGGAAACGCCAAACTGACCTTAATAATCCTATCACCACCACAAGTCAGTAATCTTCCTTTACTGAGATCCAAATGTAACGAACGAGTTGTATGTTTTGCGTCGTGAAAATCAGCTAGAGGTTCTCGGCTGAATTGGAGATATAAGAATATCTAAGTTATTTAACGGACATATGGACTCTGTCCCTTAACAGGGTTGTTAATGAGGTTGACAGTTTGTTTTTACTTGACTAAGTTCACCTAAGACTGAGCGTTGTTTTTTCTTTCTTAAAACAGCGTAATTCTCACACAAGGGCACGAATCACTCGCTGGCCCTTTTATTTGAGCATGGATACATCATACATCAAAATCTTCGTTACATTTAGAGGATTATCTTAAGTACAGCCTGCAAAGAAAAACCTCCTTTAATCCTTGCCCATTGTGTCCCTAAAATGCCAGTGTATCGAACGATAAATCGGGAAACATGCCATCTAGTCCCTGACGCTAATACAGTTGAACCTGTATTAAGCGGTCACTCACGGGGAATGGTGCTCAATACAGGCTGACCGCTTACGAAAGGCTCCATAGAATAGGAGTATTATGAAAAATGGTAAAAAAAAATGCCATTTTATGCCACGGTTGACAAAAATTAGATTAACGTTCATTTTGGGAGATAAACATGGATTAAGTTTTACTTGAAAGATTATTTCTTAGTTGTACTTAGGTAGTTCCATTTTAAATGACCGTTCAATGCGGGCCGGAAGGACAATACAAACAGGCCGTTGGGACTCAGTTAAGGGTGACCACAACCGTTTACGAAAGGTGACCACTTAATAGAGGTGAAAATGACATTAATCAAGGAGAAAAAAAAAATCGAGGCTTTGAAAACGTAGTATGTAATAATACAGGTTCGTCTGTAGTTTTACCATTGAAGGGGTTAGACAAGTCCATACAGTACACATTGACCGAGCATGCTGACAACAACTTATCAGACTTACTCCTCATCTGTGATATCTGCATAACACTCAGTACAAAAACGGACTGAATTTTCAAAGCCCATGATTGGATAAGACGATTCGTTGTTGCTGCACTCGTTACACACCGCTCTACCACATTTCCGACAATGATGCTGAAAAAAAAAACTAAACAATATTTCTTTTTCTCCTACATCTTTCCGATCAGTTTAAAGTTAAATTCCCTATATTACGTTGGCCCACAACTGTCACGGCAAAAGAAATAACTCGCGGCAAAAGAAAAAGACTCACGGCAAAAGAGAAAAGACTCGCGGCAAAAGAAAAAAGACTCGCGGCAAAAGAAAAAACCTCACGGCAAAAAGAAACAGACTGACGGCAAAAGAAAAAACCTCACGGTTCTTTTGCCGTGAGATTCTTCCTCTTGTCGTGAGTCTCTTTCTTTTACCGTGAGGTTATTTCTTTTGCCGTGACAGTTGTGGGCCACCGTACTATATGAATATCAAACTTGAAAATTTAAAAAAAAAATCCTGCCTTATTTTAATTTTTTTTTAAACGGATTCATCATAGCAATAATTTTATCTATAATGCCTTAATGCACGGGTGATAGCAGAGCTAAAAAGAACTGTTTTAGATAACAGTTACAAAGGTTTTAACGACCAGATTATCAGAGCGACCCAGTAGAAATGTCGAGGGCTACCGCTCACTTCACCTTCATCTTTGGTCAACTCGCCGACACTAATTTTTGTTACTGGATTTGTTACCAAAGACCAAAGACGACTTTGGGCAAGTTGACTAAAAGTGACTGCGAGTTGGTAGACACCAACGAATCAACACGTTGGTAAAGTGACCGGGTACCATGTCTTAACATTAGTTACTGCTGCAGACTATAGTCCCTCTAGGGACTACTCTCAACGACACAATCATATTTCACGATTAGCTATTACGCCTTCAACCAAGGACAACAAAAGTTTCCACATTTCCATTGAGATTGCAACATTCAAGAATAGCACTCCAGTTGTACCCCCGGTGGCTTTACTTTCACCCGCTCTCACCCTGTACTTTTTTATCTAATCGTTTTCTGTGGTTGTACAAAATTGAGTGATTAAAGATTAGAGGTGTTGTAATGAGGTGCAGTTAGTTTCAAATTTAAATTTTCTGGTACTTTCTCAGAAATGGAAAGATGAATGTCATGTATCAACCAATTTTGTTCCAGATTGTGGGTTCAAAGCATTTACTGTAGGAATTATTATCATACCTGCCTGACACCGACTGCTTTTTGGCTCCACATTCCTTTAAAGTTCCAAAAGAAAGGACCTCCGCATCTCTCACAGACATCGCTTTGTGACCATTCTGGAGTCTACCAAGAGTTAAATAACAAATGTCAAAATGGAACGAGAAATCCTCATTGACATCCTTCCTTTGTAACAAATTGATTTGATACATGAATATTAAATGATTCTAACTCAAATAAAAGCACTTGTAAACCTAAATCGGCAATATTCATTACGTTCAATAAAAACAAAATCAACCTACTGACCAACCCCAATACATGGACTCAAACCTGGATAAAATTTAGGAGTGATGGAGCTTGCATTTCAAAACTCAGAAAATTTGCACCATCCATTTTATATTAAGCTTTTACACCCTCACATCAGTCTGTATATTCTCCACACTGTTCTCTATACATTTCCTAAAGTACTGATAAGGAGAATTAGTTAAATGATCAAGAGCTTCTTTAAATGGTGACCTCTATTCTAGTGACCTAAATTTGTGTGAAGTCAAAGAGTATATAAAAGAGAGAAAAGTGTAATGAAAGGAGTGTCTGTGGCAGAAAGTGATCTGTGGGATTTAAGTTTCTTGCAACAAACAATGATTCCCGTAAGGGCTTAGTCCACATTTGGTCTCCTAGTAACAATGAATCAACCAACTGACTGACTTAAAACAGATTAACCAGCTGATGGGCTGATTGGTGAGTGAATACAACTGACTAGCAAACTACTTGTAATTTATTGATCAAATGAACTGCTTGTTGCCAACTTATGCTATGGGTGCTAAGCAAATGCACATGACAGACACATACACTGAGTTGAACATAAAGACTGATTCATTCATACCTCTTTTCGTTTTACATTCATATCCCAAATCCTAACAACACCATCTTCACTACAGGATATCAACTTCTTTGCATGTGGAGCATAACAAAGGGATTGAACTTTGGTTCTTGAAAAAACAAAAACAAAAACAACCAAAAAAACAAACAAATCAACAATATAGTAAAAGACAGTAAAGGTTATCAATGCATAATTTCTTAAACTCTTTCACAGATCTGATTGGATATTCTCCCTCTAAGCTGACATACTCTTTCTTGTATGTTCATTCAGAGAATTTGGTGTTACAACAAGATGACAGTGAGCATCTGATGCTTTTCCCTCTTCTCATCACATGTTTGTTACAAGACTTAAAATTGTTTGAAGGAGGTACATGTTTTTTCAAATGAATTGAAAAGTTAACTTTGATTGTACAATCTCCTATCATTTGAACAAGGTCATAATGGCACCTTTACAAAAGACACATCAAGTGCAAAACAAAACAGCACTTTCCGTAATGGGTAAATGTATCAGTATGTATTATCTCTCTCTTGGAATTCCAAAGACGTGGTAGTAAAAATGACAAAATTTTTCCATGAAGATATGAAGAAATTAGAATTAACCTATGGGCCAGGGGAGTTCAATCTAAAAAAATTTATAAGAAAGTAAACCTTACATATGTCCATGAAGTTCCAAAGCAGTTCCTTTTTGTCCTCCAATGTCCCAAACAATAATAGATTCATCAAAACTACCAGAGAACAACAGTTTTGACTCAGCATCCCAAGCTAGTGATCTTACACTTCCTAAAAACAAAATGGATAATGATATAGAATAATGGAAGGAAAGGAAAATTTTTGAATGGCAATGTGTGGAAGACTCCAGATGAGAGGAGCCTAGTTCTAGCATTGACTGTGGCAGTTTCGAGCAAGAAAATTAGTCTTTTTCTCTTGCTATAGACACCTGGTTTAATGCTGGGATATACCCAGAATGAGCAGAATCCCATCCAGGAGATGTAGCCTACCTAACTTCATTTTAAAGAAACCTTAGGAAGCCCTTGAGGCATGGGCCACCAAAGTTCCTGTTGAGACTTTGCCTTATTTTTTTTCAGAAAAGCAAATTGTTCAGGAGCCTCCATAGGGTTTTTGCTTTATGTTAGTGCATGCATCAGCGTAACATTTTTCTAGAAAATTTTCATGTTTTTGCTTTTTGAAGTCACTAAAAGCCATCAAAAGGCAATGAGCAAGGTTCTTACTACTGCTTGCTGCAGTAAATATCATCAAAATGATTTTCATTGTTATGCCAAGGCTTTAAGTGGAGAGGCGCACCAGCCATAATTTGGCTCTGCCTTTGATTTTCTTCAATTTGCTCCAGTGAAATCTCTCAAAATTTTTACAATTTGTGAAAGTTGTCCAGCCGATCATTCAAAAGCCAAAAAAAAAGGTTTTACAAAGGCAGTTTCCCCACTTTTTGCAATTTTGTGTTTTCTTCCTCCATCTCAAATTTGGTCTTATTAATTTTTTTTTATCAACAGGTAATATGTTTAATGGTCCTGAAAATCTTAGAAAGTTCCACCAAAGGAAATGTGATAGATCTCACTCAAAAGATCCCTATTTTCTTCGTTGCCAAACATTACATAATAGAATAGAACTTCACCAAGATCAGTATCTGTTCATGCATAGACTTTTGAATCTGTCGCCTTCTGGCAATCTTTCCCACTGTGTTTTCTTTTCAGTTGACCTCTTTTTCAGAAGAAAGCCTATGAATATTACAGGTGCAGTTGCTCCTGGATTCCATCACAAAAAGAACTGTATTGTGTTGAACTGTTTTTAACACACCTTTTCAGGTAATGATCATGCAATTGTATCAAGGTGCTATGTTTGTTTTGCACGTTGACACTTAAAAAGCTTGTGCTATGTTCGCACTCAGATCTTGCGCAGACAAAAAAGCTTATGGAGCCTCCTTAAGCCTTTAATCCCTAAGAGTGACAACTTTCTAATTTCTCCGTACAATATCACCCCTGAATAAAAGGTTTAAGTCGTGAGAATAAAGGAAATGATCAGCAACTAACAAAGCTCTTGATGGTTTTACAAATTCTCCCTGTTGGAACCTAGGAAATGTATAGAGAACAGTATGGATAATATGCATGATGTTAAGGTGTAATGGGTTCAGTTCTTGAAATTGTGTTGTAGGCTCATGTGCTTTTTACTTTACACATGACCCAGAAAGATTTCAGTGGTTAATTTTAAATTCAGTGTAAAAAGTTTCTAAGAGTCTTCAAAACAGCACAGGACACAAGCTAAATCACCTGTGCCAAACCATGAGTGCCATGGACGTAACTTGCCTGAGTGGCCATTGAGTGTCGTCACTAGTGATAGTGAACTTGACTCCAGTTTTATAACGCTAATGTGGCCACCATAGTCTCCCACAAAGACATGCTTGGATTCAGCATCAAATCTGAAACGTGTTAAGGAAGACTGCAGTGTTGCAGATGCTCATTTTAAGACAGCTACATCAGGGTTTGAGTATCTTGGAGGTCTAACATAACCTTTTTCTAGAAGGTAATTTGTAATCTATAGTTGTAAGTTACTGTAATCCTCTCAGGGTTCAACAGCAAGAGACTAGTGTATAGTAACAGGAGAATGTTCTCTGTGTCTGATAACCCTACCTCTCCAAGGATTAAAATATAAATTATCCAAACTGATTGCTTGACATTTCTCAATTTTAAATGAAAGAATTTGGTGTTCAATCAAGGAATATTCCCTAGGTTAAATTTTTCTTACTTCTCCTAACCTTTCTGCTTGAAATGTGTTCATATTGTGATGAGAAATGCATTTTTGGTCATTCCTGAGGCTAAAAGGGTTTATAAATAGTTCAGGGAATTAAGATATAACCAGATTATACTGCCTAGCAGCCACAGAATTCTCTAATCTCCAATGTCTGATAAGTATACAGGGAGAACTTGTGTACATTCAAAAGCTCCTTTTTTTGACAATCATTTCCTTTGTTTCCATGAGCTCAATGTTTAAGTCAGACTTAAGGGTAAACCTTCAACTCCAACAAGTGACCAAGACAATTTCTCCTTACAATATGAATACAATTTGAAACAAGTGAGTGATGAGAATAAAGAAAGATATGAATTGGTGGATTATCAGTTGATCCAATACTAAATTATCAGGACTAACACTGTAAGAAATATATGGCAGACAGTAAGGAGAATTACTAATGAGATCTTGGGAGTGAATGGGTTCAGCCATTAACATTTTGATTGCTAAGGATACTGCAATGATGTGCACCAAGCTTCAGTTTGAAATCCTCCTAATCTTTTGCCCGTTGTGCAGTCATGCCACTGTAAATATTTATCTCTTCCTACACTGAGCAGCCATTCATTCTCCAGTGAAAACACAATTCCTGTCAATCTGTTCATGTGTGCTAAACAAAAATAAATATAAAATGTAGCTCTTTTACTAAAGCTCATTTATGTAGCTACATTCCACCCAAGCCCATAGGATTTAGAACATGAAGCCACTCAGCACATTGCTAGCTCCTCTCCTTCCCCCTGACTTACATTAATTTTTTAGCTGTTGTATGATTGCTGCGGTTGATCAAGCTATACTGTGCAAGTAAGTGATATCAAAGGGCAGCATCATCTAGAAAAGGATCACTCTGAGCAGATCTGGTTAGAGCCCTAAGTTTTGTTTGAACAAATTAATGCCAAGAAGGTGTCAATAATTAAAAAACAATGTCACATTCCAGGATGACTGTTTAACTCCCACAACCCACTAGAATGTGAAAAACAGACTTTGGAACAAACTTTTGCATGGTTTGTATGGAAACTTAAAGAAATTGATTATAAATGTATCCTTTTCTTTTCAACAAAAGTTGAAAAGTCATAATTTCAGTACATGCAAATATCCAAAGCAACCATACACTGATCTTTTTGTGACATTGTGCACTTACCTAAATACTTCCTACTAGCATGAAGTCTGTTAAAATCCTCAGACACTTCAAACTCCTATTCAGAGGTAACACACAAATCTTCAATTTTTTTCTTCTGGAATAATTGGCATATACACAACTATGCACTCTAAAGAAAGTCTTTCTTGCCAAAATGCTGTACATGATGGATATTATGTTTGGTTAACGAAACATTTTGTGCCAGAATTTAATTTTAGCCACTTCGAGTTTAGAATCAACTCTCTGAATCTCAATTTATGACTACGATTTTGACGAAAGTTCAAAAGGGAAGTTTTCCAACACTCTTCCATCAAGGTAGCAGCCCTAGATATACTAAGGATTTTCACAATAGTGGATGTACTGTTGATCATTATCGGCCTGAGCCAAACATGATTCATATGCACTTACAGAAATTGCTCCATCGTCCAGTCCTACGAACAATCTCCTACTTGTTCCATGATAATCTAAGGCGGAACATTCGGCTAAAAAAGAAATTAACTGAATACTTGAAACCAGATTTCACCAAAATATAAAATGCATGTAAATCTCTATCAACAAGAACTTTCGTAACGAGCAACCCACTCATACTTAGCTAGTCAATTCAGTAAGTTTAAAAGATTTTCAGCAAACATTAACAAGGGAGTAGATGTCTTCGAGCGAAAAGGCTATGAACTTATCTCTGAAATATACAAAGGAAATGAAAAGAACGCTCTCTGGAGATACATGGAGGAAAGTCAAGCAAGTAGATGTGAGATACAATTTATCCATACTTACACTCCATTACATGGCAAACGCTTGGCCAATATTGCCCACTCTCTCGTTTGATCCAAAGCCTTATACTCCTGGACGAGAAACAAAGCACATGAAATTAACCTTCGACCTAAACTGAACTTACATGGGATACGATTTACGATCAAAACAATCGAAAATAGCACAACTCTTCGAAGATCGATCGATAAGCAGCTTCCACTCACTTATCGTCAGAAACACTGATTACTGCATCTTCGTGTGGAATAGTAACGGCCATATTTACTACACCACTGCATCCTTCCAGCTTATTCACCAATACAGCTTTGATATGCTTCCCTTTGGGCCTAGAGGAGTCTTCCTCTGGATCTTTAATAGTCGCCGCCATTTCAGCTTGCTTGAGAGACACGAAAGTTTTCCCAACATGCAACAGACTGGATTTGTACCGGAAGTGATCTGATTAAAAAATGACGTCAAAAGTCCAAAACGGCCTCGAACCTCATTGACAATTTAAGAATACTTATCAGATAATGATGGTGGCTACAATTAAGTCCTCGAAGACTCTCTAGTGCACGGTAGTGTAAAAAAAAAAACCAAAAAAAAAACCGTCAAATTGTATTTTAGCTCACCGTCGTGATACCTATTAGGTTTGAGGCGAGACAGATTTTAATGAGCTTGAACATGGTTTAATCACAAATAATATTCTTAATGAACAAATCAAGTTCTGTTAAAGCAGTGCTGATCGTTCAAGGTATTCTAAGTAACGCTACAGAGCAGTATAATGTGCAATAGACGTTGCGTGAGTGACAGCGTGACTGCAAATGTGCCCAAAAAAAAAAAAATAATAATAATAATAATTTGCAAGCATGGTCAACTGAGAATCCCAGCTGACTAAGCAGAGCCTGCAGTACAAGCATCTGTTCAAGATGGTGAGTATTTCCAACATTACCACTCGATCGAAGTTATCACTTCTTTCCTTTAAGCGTTTTTGAGAAAGTACGTAAAGAGGAGGTTAACCTCTCTGCAATATTTTAGTTTCAGTTTATGCTGCTTTTCAGCCGTCAAGGTAAACTTCGACTGCAGAAATGGTACACGGCCTCTAGTCAGAAGGAGAAGAAAAAGATCACACGGGATTTGATCACGACTGTTCTTGCTCGGAAACCGAAGATGTGCAGTTTCCTTGAGTATAAGGATCTAAAAGTTGTATACAAAAGGTAGTTTAGGGAAGTTAGGATATTCTTATACGAGAAACTAAATGTTTGAAATGTGTCCATTCCATGTCTAGTGACTTGAAACTTAGGCACGTCTGGTTATGGTCAGACAAAGACAGGTGATTGATTGGTGTTCTTTTTAATGCCCCGGCTAAACGATCAAACATTTTCGATGGACATCGTGTTTGATGTACATCGTGGGGTGGCTAAACAATCGAAAATTTGCCAAGGGTTTGATCAGAATGAGATCACAATGTTGGATGAAAAGTTTTAATGCGAGGCTCAGAAAGACGGCTAGACAAGTCAAACATGCTCTTCTAGCATGAAGTTGAACGAAAACTTTTGATCGCTTAGCGGAGCTTTAGGATTCCTTTGTTGAATTTGTACATGAAGAACAACTTTACACTCTTCGCGTATCATGCATGTGTATATATGATAACAACTGTACTGCGAAACACCTATACTCTTTCAAATACTTTCTAAACGTAGGAGTTTCTTGCTACACCCTCGTCAGAAAATTGGATGATGAATTGAAAAATTTTGTGTTATCGTTTGAAGTGAAATGATTTATCGTATAATTACTTGTTAACTAAGCGAATGAAGATATTGATCCCAAATGAATATGTTTAATTCTAAGATTCTGTTTCCTTGTATTGCACAGATACGCCAGCTTATATTTCTGTGTAGCAATAGAGAAAGATGATAATGAACTTCTCACACTGGAGATAATCCACAGATATGTTGAGCTTCTGGACAAATATTTCGGAAGTGTAAGTACAGTAATCACAAATTTCACTGTGACTAAATCAAGAAAACCTTATGTGATTATTTGTTTTTTCGGTTTGTTGATATTGAGCATAAGTTTATGTCATTCATGTGTTGATTTTGTTTACCGAAAGGTTTGTGAGCTGGATATCATTTTTAATTTTGAGAAGGCTTATTTTATGTTGGATGAACTGATTCTTGGAGGAGAGATCCAAGAAACAAGCAAGAAAAATGTCCTGAAAGCAATATCAGCCCAAGATCTTCTTCAGGAGGTAGGTTGAAACCTTCTTTTTTGATAAAAAGTTACAAAGCTGGTTTCAGAAACTTGCTGCATTGATTTAAAAGGAAAGCTTCCTTGTTTTCAGTGTTCTTTTTATTATTCTAAAACCAAAGCCAGAGTTATGTAATGACCATTCAAAACAAATACAAATATCAAAAGGAGCTGACAAGAATTCAAAATATTTAAACAGAAAAGGCCTTAGTCTGGAAAAATATGGGTTTTTTAATAGTTGGTTTTTTGATTTTTGTATAAAGTGATTGGTTGCTGTGACTCAACTTTATAGGCCAATCAGAGAGTACAGGGAAGCACAGGCAATGACACATTGCAAATCACTTTTGATACTTGACTTGAAATTGCCATGTCAGCAAAAGTATACACTGTTTGCAAACAGTAAGAAATTTTTTAGTAGTGTTGTTATCCTCTAAGTCATCTTCATTCTGATCAGGTGATATTTTATGCTGTATGTTGGTTGTCTTCTTTGTTCAGTTTTTATAACTGTACCATGTGTTTAGCAACAGGTAAACCTCAGGAGCTTACATAATCCTTTTTTTAAGGCTTGTCTTCTTTAAATTCTACTATTTTAGTCACCAGTGACATCCTATTAAATCTATTCATGTCTGCATTATGTCACTTTGTTGTATATTGTGAGATAGTTCAACTGTTTTAAATGTGGTGGTACTATTAACCAGATTAGTGTTGAAAAAATGAACAACCTAAAACTGCTCAAGTTGATTTCCAACTGAAATAAAAGCTTTCATACATAAGCATTTTTCGTAGTGATATGTGTGCTGCAAATATAGAATTTTTACTCAACTTTGTTGTGAGAAAATTGTTAATACTAACAATAGATACAATATAATTTGATTTTACTTCTTAAATTGCCCTTAATTTTGTTCAAACATTTTAACATTTTAAAGCAACACAATGAAATAATGGTAAAAGAAATAATGGTAAAAGAAATAAGGTAAAAGTAAATAATAAAATGTGTGGCTTACATCATTAAATAAACCTTTGATTGCAAAATCTCTTTTTGTTAAGTTTCTTTAACAAGTTTTTTTTCATTGTCACATTTCAGACCTTCTGTGTTTTCACCTAGACACCGGTCTTTTTTTTTTTTGTCTTCAACAATGTCAACATATAGATTCTCAAAACCACACTTCATGTCCTATACCCAATCTTGTAAGGGAGAATGTAGATATCATGAATCATGAAATGGGTAGTGTTTAGTAATGAGTTTCTTCTTATCATCACTTACCTGAGGAGGCCATTTAAAATATTTGGTAAAATTTTCAATCATCAAAGAAATCCTCTTCTTTATCAACACAACATTTGGAATGGGCAAAGGCCCATCAGGTGATGTGAAGGCCTGTGGATGAAGATGTCCATGTTTGTGTTCTGAGCAGGCTCATTGTTTTGTATTCCTGAACAAGACAATCTATATTCTTCCAGTGCCTCTCTCCACCCAGGAGTCATGAGTTTGAAAAAGGTATCAGTGAATTATCAGGGAAACCTGATAAAATTCTGAGGGAAACTAGCATGGACTAGCATTCCATCTAGGGGATGGGGTAATACCCTTATTTTTTTATGTTGCAGAAATCGAGGTGAACTATAACAACAAGGTGTTTTAGTCTTTGCATGCCGAAATACTTTGATTTCACATAGTGACAGCAGATAGTGTCACTTTCCTACAGACATCTTTATACCTTTGATATCTTTGCTAATCCTTTCCTCTGAGCTTCCACTTTGCCTTGCTTTCATACTTTTTCCACAGGAAGCAGAACTGCGCAGTGCTTTGGAGGAAATGGGTCTTGCCTGAGTTCTTTCATCTGTAAAATGTCTACCTCTGATACTTTTGTTCTACAGGAAGGTGAACTCCAGCGCACGCTGGAAGAAATGGGTTTGGTCTGAACTGTCTTCTCTGCTGCTTATTCAGCATCTGGTCTAACTATCTTCACTTCCACGAATTCTTTTATTACCATGATGGTGTGCCAGTCACAACAGAAGATGCTATGTATCATGTTTAAACCATAGTTTACAGTCCAATATTATTTATAACCGTATATTAGTCAAATTGTACTCCAAAATTACATTGTAAAACTAACATTTTGTTTAAAAGGTTCTATATCAGTTTCTTTGGTCTAAATGTACAGCATATTTCTTCTTTGAATATTAATTAGTTATAATCTAGAAGTTTTCAATCAAATATAGTTTGAAGTATTTTTTTTAATGTCTCATGTTTCCTCTTTGCCTTTGTAATGAATACACCATTCTAGGAACTGCCATAACTGCATTCTAAATGTACCTCAAAGTTTTTTTTTTTTCCTTTGCTCTAGAGTGCTTTTCTCCTAGACTAAAATCATCTTAAATTTATAGAGTTGAAACTAATATAAAATGCAGAGTTGGAGATATTATTTAATTGACACGAAATATCAATTAATAGCAGGTTACTAAAATTTGTGTTGTGTTTGATAATAATTACTTATTTATAAAACTTAATATAAGCCTCTTGACTCTTTAACTCCCAAGATCTGAATTTAATTCTCCCTTCTTGCTGCTACACATTTCCTTGTAAATTAGTCACAAGAATTTTGTGTTAGATCAAAATAACAACTCCTACCTGATGAGTTTGAGTTTTCTCATTACTTGTTTGCTGGATATTGTATGGAGATTATAGGGAGAAGTTACATGCTAATCACTAGTGGGAGTTTAAGGGTTAAGTCACATGGATTGCAAGGTGTATTTTAATGGTCACTTGATTTGTAAGGAATTGTAAAATGAAGCCAGTGAAGAAATGCTTTTCTCCTTATGTAAGGTTTGATAACTCAAAACAAAAACTGACAGACTGATAGTGATTACAGCCTACCAAATAGGATTCTAAAAGTTTGTAGTGATGCACTTCTAGCAGTGATTCCTGAAACATTAACCTGCTGTAGTTCATGTGGTTTTGTTTGATCAACAGGAAGGGGAACTTCAACGTACATTGGAGGAAATGGGTCTGTCATGATTGTACAAGTTACCTGCTGAAGGGAGGGGAGGCAGGTGATATTAGTAATAGCTTCCTTTTCTTGTCCCTGGCAGGGTAGGGGTTTCAGTATTTTTTTTTTTCTTAGTACCCTCTTAACCATTGTCAAAAATTTAAAAAACTGTACTGAGCCAAAGGAGTTTGTTGATTGAATGAATGGATGCCACGCACTTTCAAGTTTCATTTATCTGAAATCCTCCAATGCTCTGTATCTCTGCTGTAGGTTTCTTAGTGAGTGGTTGAATTAATCAAACACAATTGTTATTCATAGGCTCGTATGCAACTAAAACGTTGTAAATTTGTTGAAGTATTATTAAAGCTCTTAATAAAAAGTTGAAATTGATAGTTCGTTTCATTAGGGAATTCCTCTACAGGTCAATGTTTGTCCTCCTTTTTGAAGCATTCTTAGAAAATGTTTCCTCATAGCGGATTACTGGCGGCCTTTTATTAACCAAAGTCTCCAATACTTGGAGAAGTTAGAAGTATTGCTCGGCCTCCTAGATGAGATCCCACTCCATTGCAGGCAACCTCTCCTACTCCACCCACCCACTCACTCGCCCTCCATTCGATCATATTCCACAACGGAGAGCCATAGACCTAATATAGCAAGCGTGCTTACCCCAATGATGTACAAAGCCTTCCCAAAGTCTGTGGACTGTTTTGTGTCAAATCGTAAGTATTCCGTAAAGCCTGTTAGCAACTTTCAAGTATTTCATTGCACTATGTACACTTATGGTATTGCTTGCCTGTTTGTTTATTTCCCTATACAAATAGTATTCTATGATCTCACGGGAGGGTAGTCCTGTGAAGAATTATTAGCGGAGAAAGTGACCTCTGACGTGTTACAGCAGGAGTGGAAGTCGTATTTCACATGGTTACCTTGATAACGTCCTGATACGCACTCGGTGCTTGAATTTTTCTTCTCAAATATCCAGTAAAGATTAGCGGTAATTGACCTTGTTTCGAAGTACGCTGTAATTTTAGGAGGGAAGAGTTAATCTGATTATTGCTCGAATTAAGGACACGTACGGCCTCTTTGCGAATGACAGTAAGAAACACGTCTTGTGGAGTTTTCTGTAACCATCGTTTATTTTAGGCTCCTTATGCTGTCAGTCACCTGTTTTCTCCAATTGTTCATGTTATTAATCATCGCTTTCGGTAATTGGCCAGAATAAACACGTGCCCTTGGTGTAAAAACAAATGTTTTAATAGAGAACCATTTGGTCACTTTTCTTAATTACAATGTGACATTTTTAAACCACAGAGCGCTGTTTTCGGAAGCCAGCTATTGCGACTTCAATTGATTTTAAGTAATCTAATTTGATTAATTTAAGGAAAATGGGCAAACAAAGGCTGACATTTTAATTTAAAAATCAAAAGAATTTACTTTGCTTGACAAGAAGAGTCTACCACGTTTTCTAACTGGGGAGCAAGCAGTTCTCGTTAGTTATGAGTCAGGTAAGACTGAATCGCCCGTAAGGCTGACTGAGAAGTGTAACCGAGATCCGTTTACAACTTCAGTATCTATGTATCCATCATCAAGTTGCGTTACACGTTTGAAAACACAATAAGATGACGTAGGAGGCGGTGGTACGGGTCACGAAGGGTTGAGAGTCCCAGAACTGAAGATATGTGGTGTGGGTAAGTGACTTACAAGAACTCCATGATAGATATGACCACTCCACCACCTGTTCCTTACAGCTTCAGATTCATGCAAGCTTAGAACGAAGTTCAAGTCTAGTCTTCATTTATTTGCCGACTCTCTCTATGCCCCAACTAATAAGTTGACGTATTTACGCGAGCGCCGGAAACTTGGAATGCGCGTCATTAGCACAACAAATCCGCGGGAAACCGGATATCATGGGGGTATTTTGCTGAGCAATGTCACGAATGGAAGTGAATGAGGTCACGAAATGAGAAGACAAAAACGAAACGTCTTAAATCTGAAAGGAGCGCTTGTTTGGTTATAACATGCAAAGATCTGGCAATACTATTTAATACTCTGAATAATTTATTCGTAGAATATGCATATTTTCTTACAATTTGGGTGATTAAAATATTTCTGCAACATATTGCAGTTAATCCAAGAGGTAATTTGATACCTTCCAAGGTAGGAGATCAGTCCGATATTTGTTATTTATAATATTGGTTTGCGTTAATATTTGTTATTTATAATAGTGGTTTGCGTTATAAGGCATCATAGTAGATGTGTCTTGCGTAACATGATTAGCGCCATTAGCAACTCAAATCTGTAAATAAACATTGCCTTATTTGAACAAGTTAGCTCTGGAGACAGAATATTGTGGAGAAAAGCACCTTGAGGGCGATACATGTCAATTAAACCAAATACACCTGCATAGTTTTACGACTTAACAAAGACAAAAATAACCTCGCTTGATTCGGCTCGAGTTCTGCATACTTTACGGGTCGGAACGCATTCAACCTCGGAAAGCATTCAACCTCGGAAAGTAAAATCGTCAAGAACCCGTGTCACCAAAATATGTAAATAATAACTGCTTTTAAGTGGCATACTTCGAAATTATAAAGTTAATATTTTAAGCTTAACGTTTCTTCTTGCCTTTCTTCTTGGCTTGGCGTTGCGACTCACCCGCTTCACGATTTTTGTCCACGTTCAGTGCATGTCCAAGCTCCTTAATGTGTTGGAACATTTTATTTCTTGTCGGAAATGAATCTTGGCAGACGTTGCACTTGAAAGAATTTGCTGCTGGCTCTTTACTCGCTTGTGGCGATTTTTTATTACCTTCTTTAGGCTTTCTTTTCTCTGTAACGGCACCAGTCGTCTGTCTATCGCCCTCAGACTCTTGTGATTCCAAGTTCTCTTTACATTCTTCCGTTTCTTTATTATCAATATCACTTGTTGTTATCCTGTTTTCGTTTGACAAATTTTGCGTACTATCGTCTTCATGTACGTTTTCCTCGCTCTTTTCATTGCCTGTAGTTTCCTCCACCTCTCGTTCATCTGATTTTGCTTCCATTCTATTGCTCTCTTCGTTGGCGGCTTCCTTCTCTTCATCTCCCCTTTCCAAATCTCCCTCTCCGATTCCTGATAGAGCTCGTTTCCTCTCGTGCAACACCTTCACTTTGTACCGGTTGTTACCTTTAATTCTCATAGTAGACAGATCTACGGAGTCCATCAGATTTAATTCTCCAACACTCACAAAATCTGCGCAAGTTTCGTCGACACTGTGTTGTCTCTTACTCAAATACTCTGACTCTATTCTGGCATCGTAATCTTCATTTACGCCGTTTTCTCCATTGTGTAACGCAAGTTCATCTATATCTTCACTGTCGGCCATTTCTCGTTTGATTGCAGCGACTTTGTCTTTGTGTTTCCGCGACTTCTCGTGGTTAACTAACGCCTTCTCTGTTTTAAATGCTTTATCACAAGCCACACAATAATATTGTTGCACTTCCTCTTCATCTGATTGGCTCTCATTGATGTCATTATCTCTGCCGAATTCACTGTTCAGATGAACATTCATTTGGACCAAGTCCTCCTCCAGTCCGGACAAAGAGGCCCAGCTTTCTTCTTTGTACGCTTCAAACATCTTCTCCCTTTCTCGCAAGGCTTCCAGACGTTTTTGTTTTGTAATTCGTTGCCTTTCCTCGTCTTTTTCCTTTAGTAACTCAAGATATGCTTTGACACGCTTGTCCCTTTTACGAACGAATTTTACCAATGCGCGAACTTCTTCATTTCTCTCTTTTTTTACGGCATCTCGGATTTTCTTGTTGTCTTTTTCCATCAATCTTTGAACCCTTCGATTGGGTGCTTCTCTGAGGTCGTATTTCTCTAACCATACATAAGATTTCAGAGTCGAGTAGCTCTGCCAGTGAGCGTAAAAAGGTTGAACAACTTCTTCATAATCACTCGTGGATGTTCCAAACTCAGGTACCTCCAGATCTTGACCATCCGCAAATTCAGCATCTTCTTTTGTAATAATTTCGAAAACATTGGCATAAACCGCATAAAATCCTTGTGCGTCGTCTCCAAAACCGCAATACACACTGGCACTGAAATACTTCATCAAATTGATACTGTTGTCTACATAGTCATCTCCTCCTCTAATGATTTGTTCGCGATGTTTATCATACCATGCTCGCTCTTGTGGGTCTATAAGCACTTCATAAGCTTGTTGGATCTCTGTGAATACTCGAGTACTTTCCTCGGAGTTGTCAGTATTTTTATCTGGGTGCCATTTGAGAGCAAGTCTTCTGTAAGATTTCTTTATCTCAGCATCACTTGCGTCTCTTTCGACCCCCAATATTTCATAACAACAGCGGGGCATTTCAAAATCGTGGCCCTCCCAGATCGCGGAAATGAAAAAAAAGTCCTCTTCGTAATTATGATTTATATCGGGAGAAAAGATCCCGTAAAAATGAATATTTTCAAAGTGACCTTCTCATACCACGTTTATCGATGATGGCGAATTTAATATGGCGGACAGCTGATTGCGCATGCTTACCTGACCGCTGTTTCAAAGATTGACATTGCCAAATCAGTCGCTAAGCAACGGTACGCCAGGAGCTACGGTCAAATTGTCTCAGTCTCTTCATCTGAAGTTATTGCTGTCTCTCTCTTCAGCTCATATTTGATTTTCCTCATCACTGAAAATCAAGATGCATAGATCCTACCAGCCAATTACCCCTGCCAATAACAAGCTTCTAAAGAAAAGATGGGACATGAGTAGCTATAACACGCACAGAAGAAAGGTTTGTTTCAGTTTTGTGCGCGTCCTAAATTATTTCGCGGCACAAACCGCGGTTTGAGTTTATTTGCTTTAATGCCTTTCCTGATGTTTTGTATTATCTCTAGGTTCAGTCTGCCAAAGCAGTTATCGACAACAAACCTCCCCAGACTTATATGCATTTGCATCTAAAGTTAAAGAAGTTACAGGTATTGTGAATGTTTGAATTGAATGGCGCAATAGCGCAGAATCTTTTTTCGTATCATACCAAAGTATAGTACATCTAAAGTTGTGTAAACAGACGTAGAGAACTCTCTGTCTGATTAGATTGTATGTTAAAAAGAGGTTTGTGTTTGGACGATTTTAAGCACAGATTGGGGTGTAGAAGAAATACGTGCAGATGGCCGGATAGTTGCTAATTTTACGGGCGATTAGCGTGTATTGTATTGACAATGAATTGATGTTTGTTGCAAAGTAGTTAAAATTGCGAAAGGAATCGTTGGCTCTAATCGTCCACTCTCTGGTAGAAATTTCATGGCATCCTGCTGTTTAAGATTATTGTACCATTACACCACTTTAGTGCTTTATTTCGCGCAGAATTGTCGAAAATCGCGAAGGTATTTCGATGTTTTCACGCCAGCTGAAACACGACGGGTAATTTTTTGCAGTTTGTTCCTGTTTGTTCAGAGTCAAGTTACTAATTGAAATGATGAACTCACTTCCCCGTGTCATCGAAATAATATGCTCGCGTTAGAATACAGCTTTGTCTTCATTGAATATTGTTTACTGCTTTTGAAATGGAAATTTTGATCGAACAAAGCGAAGCAATGTCCAAAAATGTTGAAATCTCATTAGCACATTTTTCTCAACGCGTCGAGGCACGTAAGAAATTATTTAGCTATACTAATTTACAAACAATGCTCTTCGTCCTCAAAGGGAAACCTAATTGAACGTGCTTTCAACCCGCGTCTCCAAGGCTCTAAAGATGGAGTCCTGAGAGCATAAAAATTAAGTGAACAAAGCCTGAAGTTCATGCATGAATTGAAAGGCGATCAAATTTTGGGAAAAGGAAATGACATTGGAATGAAACAGAGAACAGCAATTTGAGTCCATTTCAGTTATCTCTTGTTTAGAATGTTATACTGCTAAATTCAGTCGATACACACGAATATTTTTTGCAGGTGGGATATTTCTGATAAAAAAATTTGTTTTTGAATATATATCAATTTTCTGAGGCACATTATCAAGTAGTTTTAATCTCCTTGGCAACAGTTCAAGTATTTTTGTTATTTTTTATTAACCTATAACAATGACTAAAATCATTCTGTTTAGGTGGAGGAAGAGAGATTAGCCACAATAGAAAGAGACAATCGTATTCTGCTGGAAAAGATGTCGTTTGTTATGAGGACACGAGGCAGAGTTGACAACAGAAATGATTATGAACACAAGAGTCTGAACAAGACAAAAAGACAGAGAGAACTCCTTAGAGTTACTCATGAAAATCAGGCAAGAAACAATAATGGTTTATGGAAAGGGCTTTAGACCGCAAACAATGCCTTTGATCTTGCATTATTTTTGCTGGGTTGCAAAAGAGTTAAGCTAAGGTGTACCCTTTGTCAAGAAAAAGAGTAAAAGATGAAGAGTAAATTCAATGCCAGATGCTAGTGTTTACAACCTTAACCAAAAATTCCTGGCAACAAGGAAAAGGGGGGGGGGGGGGGGAAATGAGGAGTGAAATTCTCCACATTTATCCACGTTTATCTTTGACTCTCATCTCCCATCCTGTACTGCAAAACCCTACAAGCTTTTTTCATTTTCATCAAGTTTTCATTGATTTTATTGTTATTTCTGCAGGCTATTTTGAAGAGGATAACTGCAAAAGAACCACATTATAATCATCTTCAATGGGTAAAGAAGAGTAACTCTGTTGTACCATCATTTTTTTTATTCTTGTAATCATGTTAAGTAGACAGATACTTCAAACATTTCCACTTCATTTCCCAAACAAGGGCTGGTTGTTGAGGCCTTTAAAATGATGACTGCACAGGAAATTGCCTTGAGTGGGTTATTATTCTGTGCAGGGTGGGGTCCCTGGGTAGGCTGTTAAACCCCTAGCTACTGAACTGAGTATTTCTGATCATGCTTTTCAGGAAGATGAATGGCAAATCAATGAAACATATATGGACAATATTTCCAAATATCCAAAGGATTGGTACAAACAGCTGATGAGCAAGAAGAAACCAAAGGAAGGAGAGAAAAGTGAGCGAGCTAAAGGAGACAAGAGACACAGCATATATTCTGTGGAAAGTGGAAAGGAAGGT
The DNA here is from genome assembly GCF_964200805.1 of Pocillopora damicornis. NCBI lineage: Eukaryota > Metazoa > Cnidaria > Anthozoa > Scleractinia > Pocilloporidae > Pocillopora > Pocillopora damicornis. The sequence goes on along the minus strand of NC_142675.1, from coordinate 24,509,707 downwards.
AAGAACAAACCTGAACCAACTGATAATGATGAAGGTGCAGATGATGGAAACAAAGTTGAAGAAGACAAAGAGGCTGTTAAAGAATAATGGCAGTAATTAATTTATGAATTATGAGAGTGCAACGTTTAAGATTTATCATTTTATAATACCATTTTAATTGTACAAAAGATTTTATATCAGACAAGTGTGATAATTTGAAGTGTGTTACCTTTGCATTTTTGTTTTTTTCTTTTCAAAAAAGCAATTTTCATTTTTCTTATGACTTTAAAAGTCTGCACCTCAATATATTTCTGTGCTGTAAGAGGAAATAAAGTAAACTCTTTCCACTTAATGTACAGTAAATATGTAGTTTCTATATGACTGTTAAAAAAAAACCTTAGAGCCTGCTGAAATACTTTGAATGAGTGAATTAATTTCTTTTTAGAACTGAATTTTTGCAACTTTTTTTAAAAGACAACTAAACTATTTTTCATAGTGTGACAATGAAGCCTGAGGCTGACATGAAATAAAGTGTGAACAATCCCAAAGCTTGCATGAATTTATTTCATTAAATTTTTTTTTTACTTTGATTAATGTGAAGCACCAAAAGTTTGAATTTGGTTAGAATTACTTACACTGAGTAACTGTTTGAAAAAAAAAAATTAAGAACCAAGTGAGGGTGGCCAATTTTGTCTGAAATTGTGTCATAATGCGAAAACTGGGCAGCACACCCTTTTTGAGAATTCCAAAGAGTACCTCACCTAAATTCCCACCCAGGAGTAAGGAATGTCCTAACAGCTTCAAGACACAGAAACCAAGGATACACACTAATTGTTATTACTGCCCTAAATTGCCCCTAGAAATTAGAGTCCAGAAGAGAATTTTTTTGTGATCTGAACCTGATTTGTCTTCTCTGGACAAAAGTGGTAAAGGTGGAAATGCTCTAAGCTTAGACATGAAATGTCAGAAAAGCATTCAACATTGGCTCTTTTGTTTCCCTTTACATTGAACACACCAACATGCTGATGAGTTGCATGAAGCGGTTTGTATTCAACAACACATACCATCATTGCTAAAATCATTGCTGGTTAAACAGTGCAAAACAGAATTCTGTATTTATTTAATAAGATTTCCCACATCTAACCCCTCAAGTCATAAGTCAGCAAATTATGTACAAAATTTAGGAAACTTACAATAAGTGAGCACATTTCAAGAAATTTGCGCCAACAACATCCTGAAAATACTTGGAAGACTCTTTTACCTGCTTTCTCAGTGTAACTAGGTAACATAACATGCTGTAGCATCAATGTTCAGTCAAAAATCTCTGCTGATACTGAAAGAAAATTTTAAAAGAACCTCCTTTAAAACCTTCACTAGGCACTTGTTATGGGCTATGAATTACTCTCTTTTTCATAATAAACGTGTTTATCAATGCCACTCCAATTTTGTCATGGGCAAGAAGACTTACTTGCCTTAACAAATGGCAAACATTGGGCAGACCAACAATCTGAAGTATTTAAAAAGGTGCATTACTGTACATTTCACTGACATGCAAACTAAACACAATTGGAGAGGCAACATAGAAAAACCCTCTTACACTGATATCAATCACATTATTGACAATCATAATGACAAATACTACTACTTCTGGCTGAGTGGACAACACTGGGTAGTCCTTTGTCTGAATACTCTTTTTTTTTATTATCAGTTAACAGCCATATAACATAACCTTTAAATGCATCATGTCCACCAGAAAACTCAACAAATGTACATCTTAAACAAGACAAGGCATAAAAAGTATTTTATACACAGAGTTAAGTATGTCATAAAATTACATTTTATATACAACAATTTGCTGCTAGACTTTGTAAAATGAACAATTCAGGAACTTCCATAAGTTTTTTTAAGACAACATTTGATGATTTGAGGAAAATGATCAATTCATCTTTTACATGCTGCCAGGTAATTCTGTCTTTGATGCTTGTCTTGGTTTTTTAGCAGGAGATACATGACACTGAAAATAAAATGAATTCCCCAGTTCAGAATGGTGTTTATTGATTAACTAAAATGGGACTGAAAATTAAATACAAAAAGGGATATAATTACGTTACTGAAAATATCAATTTTTTTATTTCATTCTTAATTAACAGGCACAATTTGTATGTTGAATACTAGAGATGTCTGCATACCCACAGAATTGTTCATTGTAACCTCTGCAACTTGACAATGCATGATAGGAAAAAAAATGTTTCCTACATTCAGAATGCCAATCCAAAGACAACCCCTTTGGTAATATGCACAATTCATCATTAACATGTATAAAGTTACTCTACATTGAAAAAATATGCATAAACATTTCACAGAACTGTTACCTTTTCCCATCTCTCTAACATTTTTGCATACTCTGCTTCATAAAACCTGAACACTTCCTCACAGTCCTGCAAAGAGAATTTATAAGTAACTTAGAATAGAATTAAAATTTTTGTGTTATGTTTGAAAAACTGTAACACTTAGCATGTTAACAAGGCTGTAACAATTTAGATTTGGACATATTTTTAAGAGGTATTCCAGAAACACTAATAGAATAGAGGGTTTCTTCCATGTTTACATGACCTCTAATCAATGAATCACTACGATAGTCGAGAGAATTCTTGCAACTTCTGCAAACCTGACACAGTAACTGTTACCAGTTTGCATAAATGTCCTGAGTTCTCCCTTCCTTCCTAAGTTTAGTTAAGTCTATGCAATCACGGAAAAAGTCCTCTTTTGCCTGAAATAAGACAGAAATCAACTGACCTGTCGGACATGATGGCCAGGAGGGTTGTATTTTAAACAATTTGACTTCACCAGCAGCATATCAGAATGAAATTCACTGTACTCCTGGTATTTCCCAGACTAGAAAAACACAACCATATATTATTATACCATCAGTAATCAATTCAAAGCTTCAACATCCTTCCCCCCCCTCTAAGCAACCCACAGGCATTTGACCATCGTCTGTGCCTAGCGGGGGGTGGTTCAAACCATTTACTTACCACTTAAGTATGAAATTAAACATAATAACATTTATTTAAACTGTTGTCTTCTAATGAAAAAATGTGTATAAACATTTTATATTCAAATATTTGACCACTTCCAGAATGGCAGAAGAAGTTTTAACAGAAAGAATATCTGTCATGAGCCAATAAGATATAATCATGCAAAAAAAGTCTTGCAACAGACAGCAGGTAATGGTACTAACCTCTAGTTTCACTCTAACTGTTCCAAAATCCATGGGAGTTTTTATTAATTTGTAGTAGCCAGGTGCATCAACTGGGTCCACTAAAAAAATAACAACAACAACAACATCAACATCAACAACGCAGCTAAGTCACAATGTACAGTAGCTTGATTCATAGGAGGAATGTATGACAAAAAGGCATTCAGATGCTGATAATAATACCATAGGAAAACATATCAGTTTTAATCATTATATAAACATTAATAGTTCTTATCATTATATGATTAAAAAAGCTGAAGGATGAACAGAGGCAAGCTGATGAGAAAAAACATTTAAGAAGACAAATACAATTCACTGTACGTAGGATGCAACTAAAAATTCATTACATCACAAGTTTCCATAACCCATCCAAGCTTGGCCCTGTCCAAAAGTGTATTCCTTCATCATTTGCATGTGAGTTTTGCAAAGAACAAATGATTCATTTGGGATCTCTTTTTTAGCCAAGTTAATTTATTACTTATTGTCAGTCTACTTTACCTGGTTTGAGGAACCAAGTGGCAGCACTGAAATCACCTTTCCGTCTTCCTTGGCCACGATAGCTGGCAACTTTCTGCAGGACGCTGAGGAAATGTCACCATAGCTTTATCAGGATCAGTCAATATCTAATGAAACACTCAGTAACTACAATATGACCAATGGCTAATTCATCATGCATAAAACCATCTCAAAAACTGTGATGACTCTGAAAGCACCTTGGATGACAAAATTTGACCAATATCACAAGAGCATGATAGAGTAAAAAGTTGTTAGAATAAATCATTTTTATAGATAAATTACTCAAATAAGGGTTTCAGTAACCTTTTCCATAAGCAGCTGCCAATGGTGTAGCAGGCAGCTGTACTTGGCAAAGGGGCCATAAGGCAAAACCAAAATATGAGAGCCTACTTCCTGGCTAAACAGATGGTGGTACCTGTAAGAGGTCTCATAGGCGCTGGTAGACTGCCAGTAACCATCTTTTTTGGAAATCCCCACTTAAGATAATGTTTAAGGGAGCTCTGTCATCATTTATTTTGGGTCATTTTTGCTTTTAAAATTGTCTTCAGAAGGAAAGGAGAAGCTAAAGAAATGCGAAAGAGCTAGGAAGTAGTTAACAGAGAAAATCGAGCTAGCAGATGATGGATTGCAAATGAGATTTTAAAACATTACTGTAGCATGCTTCTTTATCCTACTTTGTAGATTACCAAATCATCATGGAACTCCCTTGAACATATGATGATTTATAGTCTATGTGATCAACAGATCCACCCGATAAAATTAACAAACCTGAGAGCACCACGCACCCAGCCACTAATTTGTCTTGGTGGTGACACATCAAGGGATGATGGAGGTTTCCTCTTCCTTCCACTGGTTCTAACACTACCAAAAGCCTCAAGAGCTTTCATTTCCTTCTCTGTAAGCTCCAATGTGCTTTCAGGGATACTGTTAGAACTACTTGTGGATGTTGACAAAACATCAATGGGTGCGTCAGAAACATCCCAACTATCATCTTCAGATTGTGACAAAACACTCAGGCTTTGTCCTTCATCAATGACCTTTCCAGAGTGTGACACAGTAGGTGATGGTTCAGTTGCGTCTTTTGTTTTTTCCTCCGATGTAAATGCACTGGGAACAAGAATGGGGGTTTCCTGACTAGAGGATGGTAATTCACTTAAAAATCCTGATGAATCATCAAGCTGATGATCATTTGTTGTTGTATGTTTTACTTCTTCATGTTTTTCAAATGAACTTCCTTCCATGCTCTCCACAAAGCTTGCAATTATTTGAAGGGCATTTTCCACAGGAGGCCCATCCTCTGCAGATGTCCCAGTCACATTCTGATCATCTTCCTGAACACCTTGAAGTGATGACTGAACGTCTGACTCCAAGTCAAATTTAAAAGAATTCTCATCCTCATTATCCACTTGTGAAGGCTCTGAATATATATTTCCAGGTAAACAATCTTTTACTAAATCAGATATTCCACTAGAATCATCCAATCTTTGAACAGTAACATTTTCCATGGATTTCTTAGCATAATTTCCTGCTGTCTCTATGTCTTTAGTTGGTACTTTCTGCACATTTGATCCATCTATATCCAGGAGAGAGACTCCACCATCTTGTAAAGATACTGGATCTACAGCTGCTTCTTGGCAGTCTTCCACAGTTTGTGACATTTCCTCAGCACCATTATCTGCTGGATTTTTAACAGGTGTGCTTTCAGCAATATTTTTGAAAAACTCCGCAGCTGATGGTACCTCAGGTATGTTGCAGCCTGCATTGTCAATTGTTTCAGAACAGATTAGAAGAGAATCATCCTCTGATGACGTATTGTTATCACATTCAGTCACAACGTTTTTTTCATTTGTCACTGCCAATTTGGAGCTCACTGCAACATGTGTCTTAGAGTTTTCCATTATGTCTGAACATTGTGATTCAATGGTTGCATTACTCTGATCTGTAGAATCAAGACCACAATCTTGTCTTTCTGGTACTCCAGGGGAGGGCTGCTCCCCTTCTTTGTCAGGAGGCAAAACTGAAGCTGCTACACCCTGAGAGACAGCTGTATTTACAGCTATTGGCACTGAAGACTGCAGCTGCGATGCAGTGTGAGCAGTTACTCCAGTAGCCACAGGAACCAGAACAGTTGGAATAACAGCTGGAACATTCTTAACTGGTGCTGGTAAGATAGTTGGAAGCTTCCTAATGTTGCCCGAATTGGAAACAGCAGTTGGAGCCACAGTTGATGGTTTTGGAGGAGCAGGAAGAATAGTAGGGAGGGGTCTTGATCTCACCTGTGTAGTGACAGTTGCAGTTGTCAGACTGGGTGCGATCTGTGTTGGAGATGATTTAGGACAGACAGTGGCTAATGCTGGTGATGTTTTGGCGTCTTTCTTGGAAACAGGTTGAGAGTGAGAGGCTGATGAGGAAGTCAGAGGGATCCCTAATAAAATATCAGAGAAGGCAATGAATAACAGAAAAAACCACACTTACCAACCATTAATTACATATATCTATTACAGAAGGCTACATGATTTAATGCTTTGGCTAAGAAGGCTGAAACAATCCCTGTGGAGGGGGCACAGCTGAGTGACTAAAACAATTATACTTACCTTGTGTCTTGGTTATCACTAGCCCCTGAGAGGATGTGGATGGAACGATATTGGAACCAGGTTGTAAAGGGGCTGGCACAGACAGAACCACTCTCTTTGCACCACCTACTAAGGTTGTCATAACAACTGTTTTGGATGCTGACGAAACTGACTGAGTAACAGCACTAGACACTTGAGTTTTTGATGGAGCTTGGGATGTGACTGTACCAGCAGTTGTGACTACTGCTTTGTTCACTGAGGTGCTTTGAGTTACCACCTATTAATACAGCATACATAAAAAAACGTACATTATATCACATATTGGTTAGACTAACATGGCTGCTATAGCCATTTTCCATGAGGTGAAACCACTAAGAGTATTAATATTCCACTTGTATGAAATACCCTTCCATTCCAAGTTATACACCCAGCATTTTGTGAGGTCTCCTGGGAGTTCCCTTGGTATAAATTTAATTTAACCTTTGGTCCAGAGAGCCAGAGTGAGAGTAAAGTATCCTACCCAAGAACACAACACTGTGACCCAGCCAAGGCTTGCACCCAGAACTTTCAACCTTTCAACCCATCCAGCAGGGCCCTACTTTCTCCCATCAAAGAGCAAAATTATCAGAGAGTATAAATTTAATATAAATTCAAATTATAATCTGGGTTAAATTCATACAGTAGAACCTCAAAACAGGAAAAAAGAAATCATGTTTGACTGACAAGGAAGCAGATCTGAAGGGAAAATCTTACCAGTGTGGATGCTTACAGGTGTACATTGTATGAGTGAGTACCACACAAATTATCTCATTTTCATTAAGCTGCAGCTATTATCATGTGTTGTCACTGCTTTGAAGATGATCCTTCCTTGTTTGTTGAAATGTTTGTTATTGTAAATGTTGGGCCGGTGAGAAAAAATTGTAAATAAGACTATTTATTACTTACCTGAGAAGTTGCCTTTGTAAGACTAGAAGGACTACTGCTTCCAGGAACCACACCAGCGACAGTTGTTTTACTGAGACCTGTTGTCATGACAACAACAGGTTTACTCCCACCAACACCTCCAGTTCCTGGAACATGAATGACACGGACAACTGGCTGTGTGTTTGACACAGGTAAGGTAGAGGAGGCTTGAGAACTAGGACTGGGTGTTACCATAGTAACTGTGGAACAGGTTCCCATAGTAGCTGGTGTGACTGACTTGAACTTCACAGTTCCTGGAAGAGGTTTGAATCTGGCAGCCGCAGGTTTCACTTTGTGTCTTGCTGCTAACTGAGCTGCTGTCAAACCAGTTTTGAGTGTCAGTCCAGCAGGGCTCGCAGTGGCTACTGGACTTGAAGCTCCTGTTGAGACATTCTTCACTGCAGTGGACAATGGAGCTTTTGAAGTAAGCACTGTCTTGGGAGGCACTCCAGATGCAGTTTTTGTTTGAGTCTTTGGTGATGACTGTGTCACAGCTGTTTGGACTTTTGCAGGTGATGATGTTGTCGATGTCATTGCCTTATAGCTCAGGATTGTCTTGGTTTGGGACACTGCCACTGTCTTGGTGAGTAGTTTTACTTGTGCTGCTGATGCAGGAAGATTTGTGGTACGTGGGACAGCTTTGATTGTCCCTGCTGGACCAAGAGATTTACCAGACTTAGTCATAGTGCTCACTGATGTGGTCTGTTTGGTGAAAGCTTTTGACACCAGGGAGGGGGTGGGGATGGTCACTTTTGTAACTGGCTTGTTGAGGCTCGTCACACTTAAACGTCTTTTTCTCTTTGGCTTTCCATCATCATCATCATAAGCATCAGCATCATTTGATGGAGTTCCACCTATAGAACAAAATAAAATGATAAATTTTAAAAACAGTCTAGTGGCCTCCTCCACATCCATGAAGTTCCACCTATGGAATGAAATAAATACAATTAATTTGAAAAACAATCAGTTGGCATCTCTACATCCACCAACAATACTTCCAGAGGTGATTAGAATCTGGGCGCGTATCAGAATATCATGACATCATCTGGCAAATAGGTCATGGGAATGGCTATAGATGTACCTATCAGCTAGAGTATATATCCTAATATATCTCCCAAATCTCTTAACCCTTAAACTCCTGGAAGTGATGAACATGCAACTTCTCCCAATAATATACATACCTTATTTAGTAAACAGATAATGAGAATACTCAAATTAATCAGGTAGAAGTTGTTATATTGATGAGTAACACCAAATTCTGGTAAATAATTTACAAGGAAATATGTATCAGCTTAAGGCAAAAATTAACAATCAGATCTTGGATAGGAATTGTACAGCAGATCTTGGATACCTGTCTGAGGTTGTTTTACGGCTGCCGTGGTCTTACTATTTTGCTGGCTTGTCAGTGAAGATGATGTGTTAACAGAAGCACTTGAACTACTACCAGCTTTATTAGCTAAAACAGAAAAATGAAAACCATACAACTCAATGAATTCAGTAAAGCAGATCATCAGAATCTGAACCTGATATGGCAATAAAAGGTATTTGATACCCAATATATATGCAAACATTGTATTTACAACTGAATAAATCTGAATTTAAGCTCTCTGCCCTGAGTAAAGTAGCAAGAAATAATTTACGAACAACAGCGATCAGAAGAGGAGGACATAGAGTAATTGATTATAGAATCAGTTTCCTTTTTCATTTGAGATTATTGGTTCCAGATGGCAATGTTTTCACAATTTTGTCATTGATTGTAACTGACCAGGCTAAAGCCATGACAGTGATCACACTTTTAGATAGAAATCAACAATATTCTGGGAATGACAAAATAAATCAAAATTCTTATTGTTTGGGTTTCTCTTAAAAACTTTGTTTTGGATGACTTTAGTAGACTGTGCTTGGTTTAAAATCAGAGTGGATTAACCCCCTACATTACCTGATGAAACAGGAAGTTTAGCATTTGCTGCAGCTGCAGAATTTGCAGCAGCAGTTGCTGAGGAGCTGAACACTGTTTGTGGAACAAGGCGTGGCATGAGTGGTACAAGCCTTCTCCCCTCTGCTGCCCATTCTGCACAGCTGCCTGCACCATAAATACTAGAACAGTATAAGAGAGAAAAGTGTCTAGATTGTGGGTAAAACAGTAGGTGTTGGACATCTATTAAAAATTGTCAAAGGAACTTGATTCTGTAACAGATCAGACAACGATAAGGATGACAGACTAATAGTCTGTTACTGCTAGAATTTGGCCATGAGTAATTAAGAGTATTGTTTCTCCTCTTCAACAAGATGTTGTCCATCGCAGAATACCGTCTGCAATTTGTCAGGTTTTGCTAACAGTTTACCAACATCCCTTTATACTCCAGGGTGAAGAGATTCACTGAAAGAGTCGAGTGTCTTGCCCTAAAAAACTTATTTTTGTGAACTATCTGCCTATTTGTCCTACCTGTAAGGATAGCAACTCATGACAGAATTACTTATTTTGATACAATGTGCTTAATTATTTCTGTACCTCTCAGCCACAATGCCAAGTCTATCATCACTGTAGGCTCTTCGGACTTCAGCCCTGTGACGCTCAGTTGAAATACTGTTGGAAAAAAAAAAGATCTTCACATGAGTTTTAAACAATACAATTAACTTTGCAGTGGTTAACTATATGTAAGAAATGTAGAGAAAATTGCAATATAGCTTTTCAAACCATTACCTCAGCTGAGTTCCAAGATCTTGCAAGATCTTCTTTTTAGCCCTGTTAATATTCAGTCAATGATGGATTTCAATATGGAGAAAAAGGTAAAGGTGTAGACTATATTTACAAGACGTTAAAAAAAATAACAGCTTATTTTAAGGTAATTTGATATATTGAAATTAAGGATGGAATGAATGGAAGACTACATTATTGTTCAAGGTAAGTTATTCATAGCAGTCAAACCCTTTCACTCTTGACGATACCAATCAGAAATCTCTCCTAACAACATCATTACATTACTAAGCAGAATTGTCAGAAGAGACCCAAAAGATAAAAAGGAGCCATTGTTTAACTCGCACCAAATTCTCAAAGCTGAAAAAATTAGAAATGCATATCTGAATCCTGACTCCACAATTCTTGATTATTGCTAAAACATAACTTCCACACTCACCGACTTAACTCTCCCTGGGCCCTGAAAGCGCTGATAATGGATGAATATGCCTCTAGCTCTGAAAATAAGTATTCAAGTCGTTTCAGTATAGTCTGACTTGTCAAGCATCATACAAATGTGCAGGAAAGATATAAAGTAAAATCCAAAAATACAAATTCAGCTTACCAAGCCTCCTGAGAATCCGCTTGGCTTCATCTCGACTAACATCCATCATTTCTGCACACATTTCCTTTAAAAAATCTTGACCATCCCTATCAAGCACGAAATTTGACCAAGAGAAATATAAATCTAAAATCTCCTGACCCCTTTTAAAAATAATGTTTTCAATCAAATAAAGTCCGAGCAAAATCGAAAGAACTCTTGATCTTCTAAAGATACGAAAGTAACACAGAAGAAAACCTTTCTCCAGTCTACAGCTGATCACAAAAGTTAAGAAATTACGCTATCTAAATAACGTTTGAGTAGAAAAATCAGTATTATTCCAAGTTTAATTCCAATACCAACAGTACGTGCAAATAACAAAATTTGAAGCATCGATAATTGCACTCATCCGCGTGTTGCTCACTTCCCCTCGGTATTACAAATAATGTGAACAAAGCAATGAAGATCAGCTGTCTTCTTCGACTTCGGAGAAGGTTTTCGCAAAAACAAAACTCAACTTTTTAAGACCTTTAAAGCCAAAATTCTCGAAATTTCTAGTGTTTCTGTTATCAATAATTCTACTTGGAAGAATCAAACAATAAAGGGTTAAATTCTGAGCCTGATATAAGAGCTCCAAGTTACAGGTTAATAACCTTCACTCCACATCTTCGATGGCTGGTTTCTGGCCCGCGGGTGAATCAAATTTGAATGGAATTCGTTTGAAACATTGCAACGAAGCACAATGAGGGTAAAATGACGTGAAATCACAATATCATTTAACAACCGTAGAAGTAAAGTGACAGATTGTGACATTACCTAGAAATAAGGCGTTACTACCATTGGCAATCAACGAAGGCAAACCGTCCGCCATATTGATTCATCACATGTTATTACGCGTGCGTTATTGTTATTTACAAAGGCATTTTCCTTGCGGGCTCAGCGTCGACTTAAAGGAGCTGTCAAGTTTATCCTTCTAAGGCTTTCTTAGGCGAACGAAGCATCCGAGAAGATTTAGTGGTTCGATTGAGCCCAAACATAACTCGACGCTGCTTTTAAGGTAAGAAATTTATCAAGTAGATGATATGGTTCTTATCCACCGAACAATACCTTCCGATGATGAAACAGTTCAAGTCTCCGTGCACACATATGAAATTGTTTTTATTATTTTTCCATGACCGGGCACAAAATCAGAAGAGGTTCAAGAAAGCTATTCCCTGTAATTTTAGTGGCTTTATATGTGATAAAAGAAATCCAAGCTCTGTGAGGGTTCTAAGTATAAATCCAGGTCAACAGTACATAAGTTTTTTATTTTTATTTTGTGAGCAAGACTACAGTTGATCGGGTTTTGCCAATGAAATGTCTGGATTTCATGAGGGCGTCTCATGCATACTTGCATACAATTTAATAATGCACACACCTTCTGCTATTATTACTCTTATATCAATGCTTACTTGGAATCTTCAGGGTAAAAAATTCCTAACACTATTTCTACCCATTTTTTGGTCATGTCATTTGCCATTCGTCAGCAATATTCAATGTCTCTCTTCAACAGACATTGTACGTTTGTCATAAATTATGCATGCAGCCTTATTTGTGTTGGTAAATCTAGGTCTATTCTTGGATTCCTCGGTGCGTAGGTGGCAACCTCAAACATTTTGATAATATGATGTTGCTTCTTCAAAGAAGATCAAAGTATTTTTCCTCTTGGAGATTGGAAGATTTGGAGGAACTAAACTTAGATACTTAATTGTGACAATTACGAGAACTTGACTTTTTTTCTGCTAAAAGGTTTCATCACCCAATCAAATTCAAATTTCTTCGCAGCATTAGTTGGGTAAATATGTACAGAAGTGATTTAATTATTTGTATAAATCACGTAATAGGTTTTAATCTATTGATTTATCAGCCAATTCAAGTTAAATGACAACTGAGCAGGGCTAGAAGATTTTAAATGTAACACATATTTTCTTTTTTTCAACCCAGTGAAGCCTATCATTTATATCAGCCATTTTGAATTTAAGAATCCATAAACAATGCAAGAAACTGGTGTAAAGATTAGAAAACTGTAATCACAAAAACTTTTGGTGTGTTTCATTTAAATATACAGGTGTATATAACCTACATAAAAAAAGACAAAAGCTTTGCTGGAATTCAAAACATTTTTTATCAAAGCAGTTAATTGTTCAATGACTGTTGCTTACTTGTGGCAGTCTGTGTTTAAGAGTGATTTCAATAGCTTTCAGTGATAAGGATGGATTTTATTTAATTTAAAATAAATCATTTTTTCAATAGCTTTACAATAAATGCAATTGCTAAAAAGAGCCTCCTACAATTAAGTGCAACGCTGTGAGTGCTGTTTTTCAATAGATGGTATCTTTTCTTTGAAGCTCTCCATGAGTAAAGTTTAGGAAAACTGGGGATATTTTATTTATTCTGCAATTTGCAGGAATAAACATTTTTAACCAGCTGCTCTTGGCAGAGAATTTCAACTTTAAACCATTCTCCTTGAGGGGTTAATCAACAAGAAAGTTTGTTTCTTTTTCTGAAGTGACTGCAGAATACTTTCTTACCTCAAAAATGAATGCAACAATTGAAAATTCCCTGAATTTAGCCCAGTTTTAACAGGTGTGTGTCTGGTCTTTTGAAATGATCTCGCAAACTATCAAGGATGAAATCACAGAGAAATAAACGATTAAATGAGCTTAATAGAGGCAGAGCATATTGGTTTAATTAGCTCTAGAAACTTTCCCAGATTAAGTATGTTTCAAAAATTATTTTATGAAATTATCACTTATTAGGTATTTTGAGGATGTGATCCTTAGAACTTTTTTTGAGTGGAAATTATCTTTTTATGTCCTTTTCAAAAGTTATCTTCTATCATTTAACACTCTGATTACATTTTGCTCTTGAAGAAATTGTAAACTGAAGATAGAGATGAGTTCTCTTTCTCATCAATGTTTTGATGTGTGTCGCTGTTGTGATTATTGCTGTCATGATTGTGCGATGTCTTGACATGATATGAGCCCCTGGTAGTGTGTTCCCACATACAAACAAAGTATTTGATGGATCCATTCATTTTCAGGTTCCATATGAGTGCACATTATACGCATATGTGATGGGGAATTCTTCTTCCTCGTCATCATCAGCGCCAAAGCACAGCTGTCAGGTGGTGATAGTAGGCGGTGGTTATGCTGGAGTGAAGCTTGCGATAGACTTGGACAGCTACTGCAAGGTCATTCTCATTGATCCTAAAGATGCTTTCCATCACAACATGGCAGGATTACGGTGTATTGTTGAACCTGCATTTGTCAACAAGACTCTGATTCCTTATGAAGGTGTTTTAAAGCATGGGTCCTTTGTAAAGAATCGTGTGGTGAGCTGCAACATCTCAAGAAAGGCTGTGACACTGGCTAGCAGTGAAGAAATCAGTTATGATTATCTTGTCTTTGCTTGTGGCTCATCTGTACCATTTCCAGGTAAAGTGTATTTAAGCATGTTGGTGTATAATTGCAAAGCTCCAGATGCTACTCTCAGATGTATATTGTATTTATTTGGCAGATAATTTTTAACCTGAAAATAAAAGTGAGAGATCTATACTGATTGAAATACTCACTGCCATGCTTTTTGTTTAAAACTATTGACACAATCTTGATATCCAATGTCATAAAAAAATGTGGCTGATACATGGAAATTTTGGATACAGGGAAATTTTGGATAGTCAGATTTCAGGCAGGTTTGTCCAGTAAGAAAGGCATTTTAATCAATCCAATTCTACTTCAGTTTGTGTTAAATGACAATTAGTTTAGTAAATGAAAAACTATCAGGATTCAATTCTTTGCAAATAAAAACTTCTGTACAGTCCCTGCCCACTTCCTTACCCCCTACCCCATGGGAAAATCTACTTCAGTTACTTCTGATAACAATATTGTTTGTAGTTCAGTGGTTTGCATTTGTATCCTGATTTCCATTATAAATGGCCATAACTTACCAAACATTTTTAGAAATTTCAGTTATGTTCACAGTTTTGTTGTTAGTTCGACAGTATTGTATATTTGATTCAACAAAGTATGATATCTTTGTCTACTAATTCTTTAGGAGAACACTAAAGTTCATTTGTTTTGTACATCTTAACAATCGCAATAAAGGAAGCGCTAAAAAATTTTCCCTCCACTTTTTACAGGTAAAGTTCCCCTTGGAACAAGCATGAAAGATGCTGAAAAGCTCTACAGAGATTGCGCCGACCAGGTATACTTCAGAACCTAAAACTTCATGATACTCTTTTATGGTTCTGTTCCAAAAGAGTGCGATGAAACTGTCACCCTGTGTCTATTTGACAATTTTGAAGTATAGGTGGCCTGTATTTATAAAGTCACTTATTCAAGATCAACTGTATGCACTTAAGATGTGACAGTAATTTAAAACACAAGTACCGGTAATGGCATTTAATAAGGCAATAACAGTGGCTGTAATTACTTCTTCAATACTTAGGTCTTAATTTTGTTATTTAACAGTCTATACCATGGTGAAAAACAGCAAATTAATTTTTGACAGTGCAACAAAGAAGGTGTGAGAGAAGGGAGCCACTTTATCTTGTTTGTGCATTTTCAGGTGGCAAAGAGTAACAAAATTGTTGTGATTGGTGGTGGTCCTGTGGGAGTAGAATTAGTTGGTGAATTAGCCTCAGACTTCCCAGACAAGAAAGTTACACTAATGCACAACAGGGAGCAAATACTGGATGACAGATTGTCACGCAAGTTTGTTAAAAAGATTCAGGATGGAATGAAGGCTCTGAAAGTGGAGACAGTCCTTGGGGAAAGAGTTGACATGGATGACCTGAATGTGAGTTGAGTTGCAAAAACTATCATTTTGGAAACTTTAGGCCAAATGTGTTTCCAGAGGAATTTGTCAATGTCTCTGTATATTCCTACTACTTCTGGTGCTTGATTTTTACACTCCCCTCAGCTCTACTAAAATTGAATTTTAGTTACTTTTTACTGAAAACTTTATGAAAGTGATTTTCATTTACAGTTTGATTCAGACAAACCATGGATTACAGGGCCAGTGACACTTACTACCGACCAGGGAACCAGTGTGCCTGCAGATCTAGTATTCCGCTGTACTGGACTCAAGGTCAATTCAGTTGCTTACCAATCCAAACTCTCAGACAAGATGGAAAAGAATGGAAGTCTTAAAGTTGACAGATTCCTTCAAGTGGAAGAGATTGAAAATGTGTTTGCTATTGGAGATTGTAACAACACCCCTGAATTGAAACTAGCGTACACTGCAAAACTGCATGCTGGTAAGCTTGATCTTTAAAAAAAAAAATGGTAATAAATGATAACTAAATGATGATCGTACAGATTTTGTTTTCCAGTTAAAACTTTAAGGATTTGTTGTTGTGAAAAGTATTAATGTCCAAGATGACCATTTTGGAGACCTTGTAATTTACCTTAAATATGTCTTAAAAGGGGTAACTATCTCTGATTGATTTTGATGAAAATGTTAAAAAGTAATCAAGGGAGAGACATTTCGCATGCAAAATTGATCATGACACTCCCACTCCTAAAGGAAACCTATTTAGCAGGTTTTATGACTGTCATCAGTATTTATCACAACTTACTTTTTATTGGTATTTTGTCTACAGATGCAGTTGCTGAAAATATCAAACGGCTCAATGAAAGCAAACGCCCAAAAGAATACAAGCCTGGTAATGCAGCCATGGCCCTGCCTCTTGGACGGAATGGAGGAGCAACACAGCTCCCAAATGGAATGGTGGCTGGGAGTTTCTTAACCAAGTCGTTCAAAGGGAAGGACATCATGACACCAAGCTTCTGGAAGTTAATGAAACAGAAAATGCCATCTAATTGAATGGCTGAACTTTCAGTGAACTATTATGGACACTTGAAATAAAAAGACCCCTGCATGACTTGATCACAGCCTTGTGGATCATGAAAGGTTGCTATGGTATGCAATAATTTAGAAGGCACTAGCATTTCTGTGCAAAATTTTAGCTAAGTTTGAAAGTTTGACGTTTGTTACAAATTTGTATGCATGAAGTCATCTAGCAACTTTTTTTCATCTTAGCAAATGCTGTTAATTGTATCACTAAATTGATAGAAAAATCTTGCATTTAAATATGAGACTTCAAAATTGGAGGTCTTACTGATTCATCAACCTCTTTTCATTTTGTGCTGTTTTGTACCTCAACTATTTTCCATGATTGACTGGGTCATATGATCAAGTCATGCAAAAGTCTCAACTCTGTACATTTGATGCTAATAGTGATATCAGTTGCTAAAGGGCATGAGTGACGCCACTTGTACCTTTAAGACAAAGTTATAGTAGTGATATTGGTTTGTAAAGGGTGTGAGTGACACCACCTCTGCCTTAGACAGAAAGTTACAGCAGTAGTGAAATGAAGCATGTCCCCAGCTTCACAAAAGGCTACAATCAGCAGTGAAGTTGTTCATGCATGGACATTTTCACCCCCACTTTATGTTATTTGTATTCCTTTTGACCTTAGTACCATAATCTATTTGCCCCCCTCCCCCTCCTCACCTTACTGCCTGTGACCTTCTGCTAAAAAAAGCAATGCAGAATAGGAGGTGACTATTTTAACAATGACTTGGTACAAATATCTGTATTCTGTGATGATGCCTGTAGTGTATTATTCAGGCACAAAGCGTCCACTAATTTTGTTTTGGATTGCTGCCTCAAACATAATCCATGTTACTGTTCAAGAGCAGACATTTTAGGAACTGTTGGTGGTCCTGTTTTAATAATGAACTGCACAGTGTGATTTATAAGCTAAGCACTTGTTAATATGAAGTGGGAAGGCACCTTTTATTTATTTTGAATAGCTAGAGCCCGCACATAGTAATATTTATTTTTTACTATTTTTGAGTGCTTTTCACTTTAGTTTGGTAAAACAGAAAAAAACATATTTAATTGCAATGGCCAGTTAGAAGGAAAACAAATGTCTCCAGGAACTGATGGAAAAATCTGATTAAGAGAATGTTAATGCCTTCTATTCATAAAAATGCAAGTGAGAAAGAGGCAGTTGGTTTTAGTTCTGCTTCTGAATGGTTGAGAGGATTATGCTAGTTTTGTCAGATCACAAATGACTTAGTCATTTTTACGGTTTCTTTTTACCCTAAATTGAAAATTCCTCAAGTTATTTATTGTCAAATTTCTTCTCCTTAGTGAGACACAGTTACTTGATGTTCAGTGTGTTGGACTTAAGATCCGAAGGGGTCTGGGTATGTGTCCTAGTTATCAGAAGTAGCTGAAGTAGATTTTCCCATGGGGTAGGGGGTAGGGAAGTGGGCAGGGACTGTACAGAAGTTTTTATTTGCAAAGAATTGAATCCTGATAGCAGTAATAAACGATTCTGTAAATGCAACCCACTGATTACCTTAAGATCTAATTGTAAGATGTTATTTCTGGGCATCCAAGTAGAATCCTGATAGAGGTAATAAACGATTCTGTACATGTAACACGTTGATTGCCTCAAGCTGTAATTTCTGGGCATGCTAGTGCATTTGTAGATCATTGCCAACCCTTTCTTTCCATCTTAAGGAGCTGCTACTCAAAGTATCGTGAATTTTCACTTCTTCATCCGAAGCATGTTTAACTCTCTTGTTGGGCTATATTCAAGCTACATACGTTGCTTTATAAATGCGCTTTAGCTCGGCAGAGAATCTGGGTGAGAAATCAGAGGTTGAGAGTTTCGAAGCGTTCGAGTATGGCCGGTTCCAGATTAGTGTTCGTCTTACTTCTGATTGGTTTAGAAGGTGACGTGGTTTTTCGAAACCAATATCAGAGGAAAGTGATAAATGTAATAAAAGTAAAATCAATGCAATCCTAGAATGCTTTCGACACTCAACTAGTACACGCTTTGTGTAAACGGAAGACGGAGAGTCTACTATGTTGTGTACTGCTGGGATGTAGTGATCACGAGTAAAAAGAATTGAATATCGTGAAAACTCAATATAACGTGTGTTTCCTCTAAATTATCTCCCAACAAAGGCTTTGTTATTTAAGCACTGAAGATTGACAAAGCCTTGGACTCATACCTCAAAAGGGTGGTTGAACCTCGCACGAAAAACCGTCAAAGTACACAAAAAAACTGCCAGCCGCGCAGGTCACCTTTTTGCGAAAAGTTCTTCCTACTGACTTTCGACGCGGGCTGCTTTTTGACGTCACGGTGTGCAACAAGAAAGAAAACATTTTATCATCCAGTCAATCAGTTATGAAATCAGTCAGAACATTGGTCAAATAGAACAGTATTTTCATTTTCAGTGACTGAGGTCGCCTTGATCACTTAGATTTAAAGTGTTCCTTGTCTGAACGGAGGAAAGATGCTGAAAAGTTGTTAGGCTTCTGGAACCACGACTGGAAAAATAGGGTTATTCTCAAGAAATCAATGCTTCAGTGGAAAATTCATCAAAGAATAAACACCCTGTCTTTGAATTTGTGGAATATATTTTTTACGCAAATTTTTAGGTATTTTTTGTTTCTTCCGGTTCCTCGTAGGCATATATATTACAAAAACATGTCAAACCTTGTCCTGCTAATTCATTTTCCTTGAAATAGATAGTCAAGTTTACTTACTGGCTAAAATTGGAACATTCCTATCTCCTTGACTCAGTTCATGATTATCCTAATATCAGACTTTGCAATAGGTTATGTGTGATGAATGTTGTTTAGTTGAAGGATGCGGATAGATTGGAGCTGTACACCAAACCCGTGCGCTTAATTACATTTTGTTTACCTAAAAAATTCAAAGAGTTTAACCAGCCGCAAGTGAAGTGAATCGTTTTCCTTTTAGAATTAATTGAAATATGATCCATGAAATGACAGCATGAGGACTTGCAAATAAATAATGAAAACTTTCATTGGCGATCTTTCCATCTACATACAACTTACAAGTTTGTCTGCAAGTCATTTGCGTCAAAGTGGTAAAGAAGTACAGCAATAAGTTGCCGTTTTGAACTGTGATACTAACTGTTTCATTGAACCCATTCATATATCAGACAGCAACTGGCCTTTTTCTCTTCAGGTAAGTCGAGATCTATATGAATTTAGAGCAAAAATAACACTGCAGGGTAATACTCAGAAATGAAGGAATGCATCATGGAACAGTATGCAGAACTTGGGACGTGTTTTCTTCCTTTTATTACCAGCGTTCTTCTATATAGCAGGTGGTTTTCATAGCTGTTTCGTGGTAGAAATGCGACTCTCTTTTAAAAACCAATTTTCGTGGCCGTGTACGGTTAAATGTGTTAGAAAGGGAAATCTCAACCAAAGGGAGTTTATTTCACACATAAAGCTGTCTTTGAACTCGTTTTGAATTTGTCGTTTGGGATATGAAATGCATGTAAAACCAAAATGTAGGGACGATGTATGCAAGATGTCTTCTACACAAACCAGAATCAGTTTTGTGCCCCTTACAGTAAGTATCTAGTGAACAGTGGTGCAGTTTTTTTGTGCAATTCTTGCTTGTGAAGAGAATCTATTATAATTTTCAATTAAATACTTGTGATAAGTATAGAGACAGATGCATTTTCGGTCACAATTTTTTGCATTTCCGCAAAATTCTATTGCGACCTTTCAAAACAAGGTAATATCATAACGCAGGTTTTAATTTTTTGAAGTTGCAAATGACGAAAATGTACAATTAATGTCTGAAAACAGAGCAAGTTTCTCCTGATCTAATCATACCAATAAGATCCAATAATAGAGGCCGTGGTCATCTTGCTGACATAAATGTTTAATCTTCAAAAAAGACAGGCACTGAAGATATATCAAATTTACATATAGATTAATGTTCCATTGTCGAGGGTGTGTATTAAAAAAGAGCAGCTTTGTAGAATCAGTTGCTTTCTCTTTTAGTAGGCTCCGAAGCGATGGCAGTGGAAATCCTTAGTTTCTCTGATTTTAAATGAAAGATGGGGAGACTATTCTACTGAAATTGGTGGAAAAAAAAAGAAAAAAAACATTACAAGGGATAAAAATCAGAAGAGAGAGGACTAACATACCGCTGAATCTGACCGGTTAGTGTAGAATCTCGTGTATTTGGAATCAAAAGCGAATTCAATGTTATTTTGGTCGTTTGTAGGTATCGCATCCATCCAACGTTATTGGAAATGGCTCTGGAAGAAAACTGCTTCGTTATATTCTGCATTTGCCTGTTTTTACGAACAATATTCGCCGGTGAGCAATATTGCCGAACTATGCAATCAGTTTCGAACCGCGCACTAGAAGGTCACGTGATAGCCGTGTTAGTAACTTCGTCTGTTGAAAAGTGCCAAGCAAAGTGTGAGAGACACCCAGACTGCTACAGTACAAATTACTTGTTTTCCACAAAATCTTGTGAGCTGAACAAGGGCACCAGATTTTCGCATCCTGAAAACCTCTTACCGCGAGAAAACGCGGTGTATTTTGACAACCTTTATCGCCTCTATCACGCATGCGTGCACCCTCCGTGCCAAAATGGTGGCAAATGCGTATTGCGGACGCAAAATCCCGGGTGCAAGTGTCAGTGCCCACCAAAGTACAGTGGTAATAATTGCCAAGGTAAGACAAAAATCATGCTATCAAGTAAAACTGTCATTACGTCGAATCACAAATAACTACATCCATTTTCAACCGATATTAAAAAATACCGGGGATATCCTCGATTTTGCTTCAATTCTTTCTCTAATTAGTCCAGAAAAAAAAAAACTTGCAATTCCCTCATAACCGATCACGTGGAAAACTACAACCTGGATCGCGGTTTTGTTCCGACTCTTCAGTCTCAGTCAGTTTTCTTTTTTTACGTTGAGTTTTTCGAGACCTCTTTGACTTTCTAAGTTCAGACCAGCCAGTGGTCACTTTCTAGGAAACAGTTTTACAATTGTGAATCAAATGCAATCAAAAGGCGAACCAGATTTGTGTCAATATCTCTATAACCAGATACGGACTCTGATATGGACTGAGAAAAAAAAGTTTGATTTTTTTTTCTGTTTTGCCATAGATTGCGATGGTGATGAACTGGGTATTTATGACAAATCACGCAACTTTACAATATCTGCATCATCGTCTGAACCCGACAGCCCACCAGCCAGCGGTCGTATTTATAAGTCTGGAGGATGGCGAGCGTTAAGAAACGATTCGGATCCATATTTCGAGGTAGGTTTTAAACGAAGTAATTATTTCACTGGTTATTGGTGTGAGCTTGATATTTCAAACGAGGTAATCATTACTCCTTTCGTCGTTTAATTTAAAAGATAAATGGGTGAATAAATGAAATAAAGAAGCTGAAAGAGCGGGGATAGTCTCGTACCCAGACCTTCCACGGCCAACTCGATGTCTTAGTTAATGTATAGACTTCTTTTATGAATGGCAAGCCAATTATAGTTTTTTTTTTTGCACTTTTATCAGCCTTCTTACTTTGTCGACGTGTGTGAAAAAGTTATAATTTTAACTCAAAAATATATTGATATGTTAGTAGCAAATTACATATCTTGTATTTCCTTTGTAAAGATTAGATTTTCTGTTGTGAAACTCATAACAGCAGTAGCCACGCAAGGCTGGAGAGATGCAAATGACCTATTGCCAGACTGCTGGGTGAAAGAATATTTTCTTGAATACAGTGAAGATGGAAAAACTTGGATGAAACATAAAGATGGCGCGAGTAGGAGGGTAGGAATTTTAGTGTTTATACTCTCATGGAAGCTCATTTCCAACCAGTTAAATTAGTCAAGTTAATCATAGGTCGAGGAAGATTTTTTAGCTTTATTTTTTTTCGCTTAAAACATGTCTAACGTGCCTTAGACATATGAAGTAGTTTACTGCAGTGAATAACTTAAGCTTTATCGATTACTATGAGCAGTAAACATTCTGATCGAGTTAGAATCGCTTACAAGTTGATCAAAGGAAGGAGGAAATACCGGCCGGCTTGCGTAACTGATGACCTTTTTTTGCGCTTTGAGGTGTTGAAGGGTGAAACCGAGAGAACATGCAACGAAATCGCGACAAGTTTGGCACGAAATTATGAGAGGCGGAATGGATTCGCTGCCAATATTCGAAGCTCTGTTTCCTTCGCTTTGCATCTAGCGCTAAAAAAACGCCAGATAGGCAGGCTAGAAAGATGTAATCGTCTGGACAATTTTCTTTGAACTGGAAAGTAGTTGTGTCGTAAGATTTTTTACGACCACAACCAAACTGATGATCCGTTGCCTATATCACGCGAAATACCCAGGAATATATTTTCGACTCTTAATAATTGTTTTCCCTTTATTGAAAAGGTTTTCCCAGGAAACAAAAACGCAAATGGCTATGTGAAGAACCTAATTAGCAAACCATTCCGATGTATAGCGTTAAGAATTCGCCCCATTGGTTGGGAACAACGACCAGCCATGCGCACTGAATTATATGGGTGCGACGTCTTTGGCTCATAGAAAATCACGAGAAAGTATCATCAGTTCCCAGGCTCCGGGACGAGCGAAATTTCAAGATTCCCACATATGCACACGCGAATTTGAGTAACTCAGTTCTTCTGCTGTTTAGTCATTAACCATTCAGAAGTATTTAAATATTCTGATGTTGACCACATCTGGAATTGAGATGCTATTTTCAGAACGACATGGCAAGACAGTTTTCTTTGTTGAATCGCATCCAAAGAGTGCCGTGAATGTCTCATTGGAAGAAGAGGAATTGGAATTTACACAAGTCGAATAACAAAAGCTGTAACAAGTTAGAGGAAACTAGAACACCAAAGAAAGGCGAGTTAAAAGCAGGTGGAATTCCTCTTCAAAGGTTATTGACATAGAGTCTGAGGGATCTTTACTACAGTTTTGGATGGATACTCAATACAAACAATTCCAATTTTTTAGAGATTTTCATTCGAAATGCTTTTACGGCTGGCTATAGTGCTAGTTTCGTTGAATAACTTCTATCGGTGGAAATGGCTGAATCTTCAAATAGTGAGTTTCAGAAAGCTAATTTTGTTTGTATTAGTTCGCTATTCACTTTTGTCTTGTGCCCATCTGTGAACAACGTTGTCCTACAACCGTTAAAAATATATCTAGCCATATTGCTTTGATACTTTCAAGAGTACTAAGGTTAACTACATCGAACTCAGTCACTTTGCTGCTTCGTTTTGTTTTAACACCTGTAACATTAGGTCAATACCAGAAAATTTCCGGTCACTCAACCAAATGAAATAAAAAACCAATGTACACCATAGTGTATCTTTTGTTGATTGATGATTGATGTCCCTCCTGAAAAGGATTTAATTAACTTAGTATACGATTTGAGATATCTTGTAAATTGCTACCCTGCGATTGGGTCATAGAGGGGCATCTGTACAATTTGTAAAAGGCTGTACAATTAAACTGACAATCAAAACTGAAACTAAAAAAAAGTGATAAGCTAAATCCAACACAACTTCATCCTGGAAAACGAATTTTGGATTTCATCGAAGGAAATGTTTTCGAGCCGCTCAAATTTTTCAGGTCATTAATTTACACCAATAGACAATGATTCAATTTTCTCAGCGGATGAAGTTGTCATCTCTTTCGGTAAGTTCTTGGCTTATATTATGATTTACTCCGCTTCTTCTTACTAACGAAAAGTGTCATTGCACTGTTTGATTCACGCTAAAACAATGTTACTCTCTGTTACATTTCTGAAGAATGACAATTTATGTTATACCAAAATGCTCAATTTTGCAAATATTGCAAAGCCAGCAAATTGTTTCTTACACGACCGACAGCCGAAGAGGTGGTTTCGGGTGAGTCACTAGTAAAACGAAATTTCAGTTTTAAATGCGGTCTTTTTGGTCACATTCTTGATTTATTCTGATTTTCCTGAGTTTTGGGAACCCCAAAACCTCTCATGTTTAATATACAGGTTGAGATTTTGCCACTTTTTCAGGGCCACAGTATCTTTTCCGACGTGAAGAATAAGACTTGGATAACTTGTATACTTCTCATCCTGTTTCAACCTGTTACCGGTCAAACTGGAAAAACCGGTTGTCAAGATGTTCATTCTATCTCTGGGTACTCTCTCATCAGTCACGTGTATCGAATGATGTCACAAGTAGGCCTGATCACCTGTATCACCGCGTGCCAAAATTACCCACAATGCTTCAGTCTTAACTTCAAGTACACTTATCAACTATGTGAGCTGAACAATGCATCTCGTCTGAGTGCTGAGCCTAAGTATTTTGTCTATTCGAGTGATACGGTGTATTTGGATAACTTACATCGACCGTATAGACCCTGTGATAATTCACCGTGTATGAACGATGGGGTTTGTATTTCTACTGATTTCTACCCAGGATTCAAGTGTGCATGTAAAGAAGGATTCTTTGGACCAGTTTGTGAAGGTGAGAACTCGATTTTGATTCTGAATACAAATGACTGATCAGGAAAGTAAGTGACATTTTTTCCTTTCAGGTAGCGAGGAGGAGCAGGAGTGAAAGTCCTTCTCTCCCCCTCCACCCCTACTCAATCTCCCCTCCCCCCAGAGGAACTAAATATTTAAAAACATACCACCCAAGGCTCGTTAATAATGATGACAATGTGGGTGCCCGTAACTCTGTATTTTACTCGTCATGAGTTATAACTTTATTTTGCTAGACTCAGTATCACCTACGGACTGTTCGGCTCCGTATCGACCTTTGGGAATGAAGGATGGCAATATAACGGACGGTCAAATCACTGCTTCTTCTGAAGTACCAGGCTTTCAGGCCTTTAAGGCGCGGTTTGATGGCTCCTCGTGTTGGAGAAGTGCTAAAAGTAGCCTTGGAGAGTACTTGGAAGTAAACTTTGGACGAAAAGAGAACGTCAAAGCAATTAAAACTCAAGCCGATCCATTGCAAGACAACTGGACAGAAAAGTACTACTTAGCGTTTTCCCTGGGATTAGGATGGAAGAATGTTACTCGCCAACTTGGACGAGTTGCGGTACGTAGTAGCTTTTAATAGAAATTTAACGGACAGTTGTTGAGATATGATACACAGAGATGTACATCAATTTAAACCTTTAACTCCCAAGATCTGATTGTTAATTCTCTCGTCAAGGTGCTTCACATTTCCTTTTACATTAAATCACTGAGTTACGAGAATGTGGTGTTAGATCAAAATAACAACTCCTGCCGGATAAGTTTGAATATTCTCACTATATTTTTGCTGAGCTCGAGTGATGCATGGATATCATCGGGAGAAGTAGAATGTTGATCAATTCTGGGAGTTAAAGAGTTAACGCAGTCCAGATCTTACTTCGAGACTCTGGTTTTGAAAGACAGCGATGGCACAATCGAGCGAGGAAGCTGGGTATGAGATCCGAAATTCACCGCGCTTTTAATTTAGTGTCGTATAACCATAGAGAAGTAAAATTGAAAGGAAGGAAAATACCTAAAGAGCCGAAAGATATCTTGAATCACAAGCGCACTGCTTCAGGCGCGGAAAAACTCGAGGGACCAATTCGCGTTTAGTTTAAGTTTTGCATCTGATTAGTTGACGGGGGTTGTGGCGAAACTTGAAGTTTTGACAAATGATAAAGCAAAGCAAAATAAATACAATCCTGGACAATAAAGGATTACTTTCGACTCTTTAGAGATAATTGCTACGTTGACTACGCCGTGATTCAGTTTGAGTGCCATATTTTCACCCAGAGGCTACACAGTAAAACTTGTGGCAATTTTATCGCGAAACAGCTAGAATTAGGGTCATGTTTTGAGTCAAAATCCCAGAGTAGGATATATTTCTTTAGTATAGTACACCTTGAAATGGTTAGAGTGTGTTCGTCTTCCAGAATTACAAAGGGAACACAGGGCCAAACCATATCATCACCAACTACTTGGGAGAACTAAGCTTCCACGCGACAGCTATCCGAATCTATCCTCTGAAATGGCATGGACGCATTGCACTACGGCTGGAGTTGTACGGTTGCTAGGAATCTATCATCAAGAATGGCATGGACGCATGGCACTAAGGTTGCTTGAAATCTATCTTCAAAAATAGCGTGGACGCATGGCACCAAGGTTGCTATAAATCTATCATCAGAAAGGGCCTGGACGCATGGCACTAAGGCTGGAGTTGAGCTAGGGTTACCTCATTGGATTTTTTTTTTCTGCTTTTGAAAATACTTAGACATACGAATGGACAACAGCTTTTAAGAAAAATCTTGCTTTAAAAATATATCAAAAATGGATAAAAAGTCATGTCTTCATAAGTCATTGCAACTTATAGTACTTCTTCTCTTGGCAGACGTTACGAATATAGTGTGTTGTGCGTAGCCAGACCATGACTTTGGCACATATAAACAAGAAAGTTGTATATAAAAAAGAGTTAATAAAAAAAGTAATCTAAAAGAATTTTAATGTGTCTTACGTTCAGAAGGTACATGATTCATTTTTGCGTAGAGGCAGACATCACTCGAGGTTCCCTTGGGGACCGATTCCCCTTGCTTACAGATGTAGCGTTTTCGTTTGATTAGTAAATTTGTAATCACAACATGATATTTTTAATCAATGCTTGTCAGCAAACGCGTAAGCTGTTCATTCAAGTTTTGCAATGCTTTCTTGGAAGAGGAGAACTTTTTCTCTGTTGTTTTGGCATTCAATTGATGAATTGTCTTTGCCACGATGA
>NC_142675.1:24417500-24477500 GCF_964200805.1 Pocillopora damicornis | reverse complement strand
TTTCCTATGGTACTGACAAGGAGAATTTGTCTAACAATCAAGAGCTTCTTTAGTTGGTGATCATTTGTTCTATTCCTGTGGCCTTAATGAGTGATGCAGGGGTGATATTATAATGAGAAATTAGATGCTAGTCATTCTTTGGGGTTTAATGGGTTGAGAGATTTATTTTGGTATATTAACTTTAATATTCTGTTTCATTATTAATCTAAAGACAAATATATCACCATAAATATCAACATAACTTTGAATTCAACCAAAAGCAAGTTTTGAAACAAATCTTCAATTCAGAGATACTTCCTGTTGCCAACAGAGTTTCAAATAGGTTTTTACATCTGTTTACCCATCCTAATGGACTTGAGTGCCCCCTTCCCCTCCTGGAGGAAAATAATAACTATTGCCACTATTACAACTGCCATTCCCCAACAGGAATCTGAAAAGTGTGGGGTATAATTTTCGCACAGCCCCATACTATTTTAAAACAAATCTGTTTTCCCGATGGCAATGTATTGTTTTTGTCGTTGTTTTCTCTATCCAAGAGCTGAATGCATAATGTAGTATGGGGCTGTGCGGAAATTTTACCCAATCTCTTCCTCAGATGGTAAAGAAAGCAAGATAAATCGATTGAATTGGACTCCATATTACCAAAAGGACGTAAAGACAGCAGAGTGGCAATAATTCTTAATAAAGAAACCACAACTTTTAGTTTGCAAGACATGTTTCGACATTCTTATGTCATCTTCAGTTGTAAATGCGATTTTAACGGTTGTACATTTGAATTTATATGAAATTACGTTACAAATTACGTCATTGTTTACGTACGATTTGAATATTAAATACGAAAAAACGTGACAAAGCACGCGCTAGATGGGGAAACCACTCGCCACATCTGTACACGGGTTCGTGAGCACCTCTTGTCTGAAAAAACTTCACACATTTACAAGCACCTACAATCATCAAAGGCCTGTCTCGACTCTTGTGGTACAGAATGTTTCACCATTTTAGATTCTGCCGCTTCGAAATACGAAATTAAGATCAAAGAGGCATTGCATATTAAGTGGGACAAACCCATCCTTAATCAGCAATTGAAGCATCTAGAGCTGTCTCTTTCCTTTTGATTCTGTTATCATAATAATTTTTCTTATTATTATCATTATTTTTCTTTTCTCCTTCTTTCCCCATCTAGCGCGTGCTTTGTCACGTTTTTTCGTATTTAATATTCAAATCGTACGTAAACAATGACGTAATTTGTAACGTAATTTCATATAAATTCAAATGTACAACCGTTAAAATCGCATTTACAACTGAAGATGACATAAGAATGTCGAAACATGTCTTGCAAACTAAAAGTTGTGGTTTCTTTATTAAGAATTATTGACTCCATATTACTGATATTAGGATAACAACGCGTTATTTTGTAGTAGCCAGAACTTAAGCCCGCTAGCCTGCGTTTTACATACCTTCTGCAGTGATGCTTTCTCTCCGTTAACGTAAATTTCTTCCGACAGCTCCCATCAGCACAGTGAGTACGTTCTGAACTGTTCACCCAATGCCCTGTCTTAATCTGCCCAAGACTTTCCGCCTTCGGTGTTGGTTCCTTGTGCTCGTTCAAAAGATAACTTACCGAGCAACTCAAATCTTCCCATTGGGCATTAAGAGACTTTGATCGATAATAATTAGAACTTTTGTGAGCCATGATGCTGTAGGAGAGGCAAAGATTTAAACCAAAGGTTTTACAAAAGGAATGCAGATGGTTGTAACACAGCCATATACGGCGGGTGTAGACGCCATGTCTGAATGCCAAGTAGACGACAAAATGATTGACGACATTCATATTATAGACTTCATGTATGGCTTACGATATGTCCTAGTTAACCTTGTTTTACTACGATAGCCCACTTCTTCCCCGAGTTAACCATATTCTACCACGTTAACCCACATCTACCCTACGTTAGCCATTTTTTACCCTTATCTACCCCATTTTAACTTCGTATTTTCGTGTTGACCGACACATATTTCAAGTTAACCTTGTTCTCCCTTGTTTAGGCCCACCTACCCCAAGTCAGTCTCGTTTTAGTTTGTGCACCCATAAAAACTCTGAGTTAGACACGTTCTTTCACATTCACCAAACTCGAGACAACTAATTAGGGTTTCACCATTGATAAATGAATAAAGGGGTAAGTTTCTAAAGAAACTGTGGTGTTGCGTCGGTGGGAGAGTATAGCAGGTAATTTAGTGTTAACAACTGAGTTGAAAACGTAAATTAGCCACCGTAAAGGGTAAAAAAGCTGACGTTTCGAGTGTTAGCCCTTCGTCAGAGCAATTGGAGGAATTGTGGGTTGTGTGGGTTTATATCCAGAAAGTGGAGCTACGCCATTGGTGGGAATATGGTGACGAGAAAACAGGAATAAATTAGTTGAATGAAAAGCGCTCGTTGATTCCGTGGGGATTAAGGGCGCCGATTTGGAAGATAAATTTTTGTTCTAGTGTTTTACGGCTTTCCGAACTGCCTAGATGTAAGGAAAGGCCGCAGACTGCCATATGCTGTTTAGAATGATTAGGGAGATTAAAGTGTCTAGCGACTGGTTTGGATGCGTCCTTGTCATTTCTTCCCACGTCGCGAAGGTGTTCTCGGAATCGGTCACCTAGTCGTCTTCCTGTTTTGCCGATGTATAACTTATTGCAATAAGTGCAAGTTATGCAGTAAATAACATTGGCGGAGGTACACGTAAAGTGATCAGTTATCTTAATGGATCTCTTGGGTCCCGATATTTTCCCTACGTTACACTTTACGGTGGTTATTTTACGTTTTCAACTCAGTTGTTAACACTAAATTACCTGCTTTCACTATTGATAGATAACGATATGATTGATGGCTTCTTAGAAGCAGAAGCAAAGAAAGTTTTTGATACCGTGGACCGTAGAAAGTTTTGCTTTAGAAATTAGGGTATTACGGGTTTAATGGCCTTCTCTCAAGTGGCTCTATTGGTGGCAAGCAAACATTCAAGCTATATATTTAATTATCAGCAACAAGAGTATGATTGATCTTGATATTGAAAAGTAACATTCGGGATATTGTCAACAAGATATTCTTAGAACTAGCAAAAACGAAATGCAGCTCATCATTTGATTCGTCATCAGAAATATAGCAGTATAGTTTCCTAGTTAGTTTTATGCTGTACTTTATCCATGCAGTTCCTAAAGACTTCATCCTTTTTTGTTAACCCTCTTTCTGTTCGCTGCGTCTCCCTTTCCAGAATAAGATCACTTGTTATCGTCGAGTAATTTAATAACTCTTGAAGCAATCATCTGCCATGGCTTTTATGAGTTAAAGGTTATTTGAAAAATAAGGGAGTAGAAATTCGATAAATAACGCAGTCACAAAAGAATTGATAAATGATTTTTCAGGGGAAACGAAGTTTTTCACGCATCTTAAGACTATTTTTAATAATTTTAAAATTTTTTAAAATAATTTTTTAAATTAATTTTTCAAATAATTTTCAAACAATTTTTTAAAATCATTTTTTAATAGATTTTTTTAAAAAGTTTTTTAATAATTTTTTAAATAGATTTTTTAATTACTTTTTTTTTTAATTTTCAATCACTTTTTTAATTTTTTTAAACAATTAAAAAAATTGTTTTAAATTTTTTTGTTTTCATTAAAAAAATCGCCATGTGGCTCCCTCTAGTATTGACTTGAACAATTTGTTTAAAACTGAACTCGTGAGCAGCACTCTGCGAACAGAAGTTGAAAAATTTCTTTATTCCCTGACGCATTTCGTCTACAGTAAAAACCCGCGTATAAGAACCTAGAATTTTGGAGTTCAGGCTGAACAGGTTCTTATATTTTGGGGTATTTTTTCCAATAACAGGCTGATTAGGTTCTTAGTAGGTTCTTATTTGCAAAAGTTACTATAGTGATAGGATTCGGGGAACTGCAATAGTACTAATATGCTATAATTGTAAAGCATTTACAAAAATGTCAAGCCTTGTTGTCGAAACAAGTCCTGTATCATGGGCCTGACCATATTTACAGTTGTATGATCACCATGCAAATTTCAACAGGAAAAATATGCCTGCCTTGTTTTCAAGTACAGAAGCAGAAACATCACTTGTTTATTCTTGTTACATGTATTACTGTCACAGTTGGACTGAAAAATCTTAGAGAAACCTGAAAATATTTAAATAGGGTTTGGAATTTTACACATGTCAGATGAACAAAGGAAACCTTCAAGGACGACATGTACATTCTTTTCTTTATTGATATTTTGTCACATGGACTAAATCACATCTGGGCACTTACAGAATCAAGGTCCAAGAGAAAAGTCCTGTATTTTTTTTATATTCTGAATTAAAAAAACTATTTTGATTTTTAAATGTTCTGTACAGTATTTGTGACTGTATTTGTAACTACAGCAAAGTTTTATGGAATGAATAGTAATTTATTGGTAAGACTAAAAAGCAGTACGCTACAAAAATTTTCACAATTAAAATCCAGAATTTGAACATCAAATCTGGAGTGTTTATTTATATAAGAACCTATTTTTCTTTGTCAGGCTGAATAGGTTCTTATATATTTGGGTATTAAAATGCAAAATTTCAGCCTGTAGGTTCTTAAATCACTAGGTTCTTATACGCGGGTTTTTACTGTAAATGTCGTAGACGTCCTCAAGGAGTTTTACATGTTGAAACGAAACGCCTGTATTTATAAGCCATAGTTAAAGGCTTTACGAATGCCAATGACTAAAAAGGCTTGGCCAGACATACGAATAGGACCGGACAAAGATGTGAAAAATAAGTGGGCAAGAAAACATAAATTTTTTTAATCATTTTAAAAAAATTAATTGCAAAAATGAGCCAAAAAAGTGTTAAAAATTAATTAAAAAATTGATTAAAAAAACTGTGTTAAAAATTAATTTTAAAAAATTGATTTAAATAATTATAAAGAAAATTAATTAAAAAAATTGTAGTAAGCAGTCAGATAACAAGCGATACATTGTGGAAGTAAGGTGAGGTATTTTTATTGAGAATTTGAAGTATTTTTTATTCCTTAGAGCGGTAGTAAATATTGTCATATAAACTCTAATTCCGCCATGACTGTTATTTGGCAAGATGTTCATCTTACTGCTAAAGCTTGGGCCGCCTTTGGTTTCGCCTGTAGATCTTAGATTAGATGACGTCATTTCAAGACGTCTTTTGGTTGGCCAGCTGTGAACTTCATGAAAAGGAGAAAACGTTAAATAGCGTGAAAACTCAACAAATTTTTATATTCTTTGGCGACAATGATATCTGCGGTGAGCTTTTTTATTTTCCTTACTTCGACGATTCTCCATATCTTCGTCACCTTCGCTGCATCTGGACCTAATGTCTTATTTGTTTTTGTGGATGATCTTGGATGGAGTGATGTAGGCTTCCATGGTTCGAAAATTCAAACCCCAAATGTTGACAAATTGGCTAAGGAAGGAGTAATTCTGGATAATTACTACGTCCAACCTATGTGCTCTCCATCCAGAGCAGCATTGATGTCTGGAAAATACCCGATTCACCTTGGTTAGTATGATTTCAGTTTTCTGTGGATTTTTGGCCAGTTTAACACTATTACTCCTAATATAAAGCTGGGGGGGGGGGGGGGGCGATATTTCCTTCAGTTTCCCATTACTCTTTTTCAAAAACATCATGTGACGACCAGCATGTCACTTGCACCCCAGGGCTGGTCTGCAATAAATTCACCACCTGCCCAACTTTGTTTCTGCTCAACAAATGCTGATTTCAGTTTTCATACTAGAAACAAACATAAGTACATGTATAGAAATCCTTCCTTGAAGTGAATGATAGACAAACCGAAAGTTAAAAAGGGTGTGACATTAATCATGAGCCATCGTAGATGTTAATTGCTTTGGTACTTACAGTGATAAGTTAAGCCCTTTGCAGTTTATAAATGTAGATTTAGATGGAAACATATATTACAAACTCTAGATATTCTTTCTTGCACATGGAAGTATGTAAATTGAAAGTTGATGATTTAAAAAGCCCCAATGTCGACATGTAATTTCTCCTTACTATGTGTAGAGGTAGAACAATTATTTTTTTGCAGGAATGCAGCATGGAGTTATTCGTAGTGAGTCTCCATTTGGTCTGCCGTTAAATATCACCACACTGCCCCAAAAGCTCAAGGAAGTTGGTAAGAATTTGCTCTGTACTTACGAGTCCAACCTTCTCTTAAGAGTGTTATGTTAACAATTCTGTGAAAAGTGAATTCTAAGTGACCTAATGCTATAATTGTTTATTCTGGGTTTGAGTGTGAAATAGCGATTTCGTAAAACTTTTGACAATGAAAATGAACAGTAAAACAAGACGTTTCGACCAAACTTTGGTCCTTTCAAGTGAATAGTAAGAATGTCACGATGAATATTTATATGCCTGTTAGAAGTGTAAAGTTTTTTGGAAGTGTAAACGGACAATAAGAACATATAAAGAGAAGAAATAATCAAGACATAACATCAGTAGTCAATTTCCTCGAGATTTTAAACCAGTGCTATTCCTCTATTAAGTTTAGAGAGACGGAGACTCTAGAGACTCTATTGGAGACGGAGAGTCTTGGGAGGTGCCTCGCATGGGTCCTCGCGTCCCGTTCGCACCTTCCCTTTTGACCTTATCACTTTAAATCACTTTGCACATATATTTAATTTTTTTTCTTCGCTGTTTAATTTGCTGTATGTAACATGTGTAATGGTCAATAAAGCTGTAAAAAAAAAAAAAAAAGTAAAAGCATGCTTCCTATTTTGTTCCACTTCTCAACCGGGCACACAAAGAGTTAATATCTGGGCGCATTGGCCAGCCAAACCACCGTTTATTTAACGCCAAATCGATATGCTTATAAAAGTCTTTTACGATTGAAGTAAACTAAATGCACCAAAGCCGGACACGAAAACCCCAAAAAACCAGCAGGTGGAAAAAACGGGGAACGTGTACCCTCAACCATGGCAACGTGACAATCTTACCATTCACTTGAAAATGACCGAAGTTTGGTGGAAATGTCGTGTTTTACCGTTCATTTTTATTGTTTTAAGTGTGGAAGCCTTTGAATTTCAAACTCAAAACCGGGTTGTGTTTGATATATATAATTGTTTATTGGTCGATAATTCAATTTAAGCAGCTGATTAATGACTTTGCCAACACATTTCGTAGGTGGTAGAGTCATTTGGAAGGTGAGGGGGGTGTATGATACAATAGCCAAGCTAATCAGTTGGTGACAATGTACAACAAGGCACTTGTTGAAGAAAAAAACTTCTAGACCACATCATTTTGCTAATCATCATCTCTTTGAAATAATTTGTGGAAAGATATACTAATTTTTCATTGCAACAGAGGACATTTGTGTACCAGAACGTAGAGGTGCTGACTGCCTCCCAAATTGAAATTGATAGTGGTTAAAGCCATTCCCTCCCTCCCCCCTCCTGTCCCCCTGGTTATTCTACCTGTAGGTATATTTTGTTTGGCAAATTTCCCCTTAAAATACTAAAGGGTTGCTCTTGTTGTTGTTGTTGTTATTATTTCTTTTAAGGATACAGCACCCATATGGTAGGCAAGTGGCATCTTGGTTTCTACAACTGGGACAGTACTCCTACCTACCGAGGCTTTGATACCTTTTATGGATTTTACAATGGCGATGAGGATCATTACACACATGTTGTTGATGATTTTCTTGATTTCAGAGACAATGAAGAAATTGTCAGGGATATGAATGGGACATACTCTGTTAATGCTTTTACAGAGGTAAACCATTTGTGTTTAAAAAGAATGGCAAAATGTTTGCATTCAAAGGCACTTAACCCTTTAACTCCCAGAAGTGATCAACATGCAACTTCTCCCTATAATATCCTTACATTATCCAGCAAACAGGTAATGAGAATATTCAAACTTATCAGGTAAAAGTTGTTGTCTTGATCCAACATCAAGTTCTCATTACTAATTTACAAGGATTTGTCTAGCAGCTGGAGGGGAGACTTACTAATCAGATCTTGTGAGTAAAAAGGGTTAATCATAGATAAGTTAGATAAAAGAATTTCTGAGTCTACCCAACAAAATCCGTGCAATAATTTTTTCAAATTTGATAAGTATGTGTTTGTTGTGTTGCAAGTGCACCTGCAGTAATCACTGCATTTCTATCTATTTTTGAAATGTTTGGTTTTTATATGAAGGGGTAAGTTTCTAAAGAAACTGTGGTGCTGCGTCGGTGGGAGAGTATAGAAGGTAATTTAGTGTTAACAACTGGGTTGAAAACGTAAATTAGCCACCGTAAAGAGTAAAAAAGCTGACGTTTCGAGCGTTAGCCCTTCGTCAGAGCGATTTGGTTTTTATAGTTTATTCACATGTAATCTCTGTTTTTTTCTTCACACTACAAGTTGATTGATTTTAGATACGAGCTACACTCAAGAAAGAAAGATAAGCATTATTTTTATATTTATCGTTATCAATTACCTTTGTTATTGATCAATACTTTTTCAGCGAGCTGAGCATGTCATCAAATCACATGATGCATCAAATGGTCCTCTTTTCCTTTACATGGCATTCCAAAATGTCCACTCTCCAGTCCAAGCTCCTAAACAATATGTAGATAAGTACTCCTTTATAGACGACACAATAAGACAGACTTATGCTGGGATGGTGGATGTCATGGATGAAGCAGTTGGTAATATAACAGGCGCTTTTAAAGAAGCAGGGTATGTGTGTATATCCTTTTTACCCTAAATAGAGAGCATTTCCAGTCATAATTCCCTTGACAAGGAAGGTCCTCAAGGGAGGGAAAATTAAAATAATGGCAAGTATCTGCCAGAGGGGTATCACTTTCAGCTCCGGGGTTTATGGAATGTAACATGTTAACACTTTGAGTCCAAAGATCTAATTGGTAATTCTCCTTACAGTCAGCTAAACAGTTCTTGAGATGTTGGTTTGGAGAACTTGAAAAATTGGATTAACTTATAATCCCCTAATTAACATTTTTCTTTATTCTCATCACTTGTTTGCTTGATATTGTATTTATGTTGTAAGGAGAAATTCTCTCTTGGTCACTCATGGGATTTAAAGGGTTAAGGTAATGGAAAGGGTAAGGTTAGGTGTAGTGGATGTGTTTACAATGGTCCAAGGAGGTTAAACTTGTTCTTGAAAGAAAAACAAGCAAAATTTGCTTAAAGTTTAGAGGTAAACCTTCGATTTGTCTTTACTTGACATTACAAGATGTTTTAAGGATGTGGTAACCACAGGGGATAAATGTAAGAGTAAACAATTGGCAAACAGGAAGAGTATCCACATCATATTGGAGGGAAGCTAAATAAATATGATTTTAGTACTGGAAACCTACTTCAGGCACTGAGAAGATGAATATTTATTTGTCTTTGTTCACTTTAGTGTTATTTTTGAAGGATAAATAAAAATTCATGTGAGGAGTGCTATGGGTTTCATGTTGATAGGAAAGCTATTAATTAAAAGCAGATATCACAGAAGAATGACAAATGCTAATTCTTGGCAAACTAGGTTTAGAATTTACTTAACAATTTCTTGCTCTTTGAAGGTTATGGGACAACACCTTGATGATCTTCAGTACTGACAATGGAGGGGTCCCAAAACATGGTGGATATGACTACCCCCTGAGAGGACGTAAGGGCACTCTGTGGGAAGGAGGAATCAGAGGGGTGGGGTTCGTACATGGAAAAATGCTGTCTAGAAGTGGGGTGAAATCTACCGGGCTGATTCACGTGACTGACTGGTACCCAACATTAGTTAACCTTACTGGTAAGGACAAGTGCAACATGCATAGGTGTGCTTAATGGAACAACTTACTCTGTGCAATACAACTGTAAAAGTTTTCACTGCAAATGAAATATTTTGGGCAATGTGCTTTTAAAGAGTACATGAAAAATGGACACTACTTAGACCTCTCATGGGTTCATTTGTTGGCTGACTTGAATTTCATGAAGATTGGGAGCCTCCACCCAGGTTCGCATTTTAAGGAAAATACATGTCCACTTAAAGCCTATTTGAATCTTTTGAATTCATCCTTGCATGTCTGCTTTCAAGATAGAAAGTCAAATGAGGACAA
Organism: Pocillopora damicornis; assembly: GCF_964200805.1. Classification (NCBI taxonomy): domain Eukaryota; kingdom Metazoa; phylum Cnidaria; class Anthozoa; order Scleractinia; family Pocilloporidae; genus Pocillopora; species Pocillopora damicornis. The sequence continues at coordinate 24,467,404 of NC_142675.1, read as the reverse complement.
AGCCTGTTACGTCTTCATGTTGATAGAACCTCTGTCAGTCCAGACAATGAAGGGGGAGATTTTATTAATGCTTTTATTATTGCTAATATTATTGTTTTCTTTGAGCTACAAGCAAGCCTCATTCACAGCTGTTCTTTGGGATGTCACGCAGGGGAACTTGAGGGAGAGTTGTGCGACATTTCAAAGAACCGCTGCAAAAGAGAGTAACTAACAATGTGTGTTTTAGTGAAGAACGTGAAGTATTTAAAGTGAATTACCTAACGTGAATTACTCAACGTGAAGTACGTGAAGTTACTTTTGCTATATTTAGGTGGTCATCTTAATCACGAAGATCAGCCCCTCGACGGTTATGATGTTTGGAAAACCATTTCAAATGGCGAGGCCTCTCCACGTACAGAGATCCTTCACAATATAGACATTCCCATTTTCCCCGACGATGAACTCGGTTTTGCGTATCAAGGCATTGGTCTTCGTGTAGGAGACATGAAACTTCTGATGGGAGTTCCCAATATCTCGTACTTCATCCCTCCGGAAGAGAAGAATTCTTCTAAAGTGGACTCGCTGACCGACTTGCTACAGGATGCGAAAGATGTGAGTGTGAGATATTGAGCATTTAACAAACTGAGCCTACTGCAGGTCCATTTTTGGTCAAAAACACAGTCATGTAATCTAAGAATTCAAACCATACAATTGAACAGCCACTGTAACTTTATTAGCTTTTTTTAAGGTTTCCTTGAGCTGAGTCATAAACCTCTGTATTTCATATGTAAAACTTATCTTTCAGTGCCTCTTAATGTGACTGTATTCTCGAAGTCTAAATGATTTGTTGAACTGAATGACTGATTTCCTACCTTATTTCAGTCCTCAGATGCCACCATCAATGTTGCACTGTACAACATCACTGCTGACCCGTATGAGAAGAATGACCTCAGCAAAAAATGCCCAGATGAGGTGAAGAAGCTTCAAGCTCGATTAAAGTATTACATGAAGGGTTTAGTGCCGCCGCCTAATGAGCCACCCGACCCAGAGGCAAGGAGAGTAGCGATGGAGAATGACGCTTGGACTCCATGGATGTGAAAAGACAAGCAAATGGAACGACAAATGCTGATAATTAAGCACATGATCCTTACTCTGAACACAATAATTTTCAGTGCTTGAAGTAGAAGCGAAGCTTGATTTACAAACAATCATGTGATAAAAGTAAATTTGCACAAAATTTGCTCGTGAAAAAATCTCTTTATTATGAAGGAATAACGAGGGGAATAATTTTAATACAAGGAATAAAAATAGGGAATAATTAAGGAATTTCATTAAGGATCAATTTAGAGGTTGGCCCAAGTTTTGTAGAGCATAGTCTATTGATAAGTGTACTTGTAATTCGGCCAATAGCACATAATACACCAACTCGAATTGACAATTGAAAAGATTAGTTTTCTTTGACTAAGCTTCTTATGTCAAATAAAATATAACAGTTTTCAAATTGCTTAAGAATCCAGCATTCAGCAAGAGGGACAAAACAAGACTGGAGGAAGGGAAGGGAGGCAAGCAGAAAATAAAAGACTAAACCGTTCATGTATGGTGCTGTTTTTTTGTGAATTTTCTTACTGATTGCTTATTGGTTAATTTAACCTCAGAAGAACTAGAGAACAGTTCTGATGTAAAATAAACTGTTTATTGGTCATGTTTACAGATCTTTTTTCATTCAGTTGTGGATTGGATTTGATTACTCGTCAGCCCCAAGTTATATTGTTATGAGTTTGCCTGATGCTGTATTTACAATCACTTAATTTTAACAATTTTCCATTGTAAAAAGTAATTCGGGATTGCATTGCTTCTGTATTATTTTGCTCTGATTGGTCAAGAAAACTTGAACCCTTCCTTTCACCAATCAGATGTAAGACAAGAACTGAATAGTGACTTGGTCACTCTCATTTTACCGCGCTTCCAGAGAGACTTAGAGTTTTAGTCAGCCCCTCGTGATTCATTTTCCATTTGTTCTGACTGGCTCTCACAATAACATCAGTTTTGGTTTTTCGACAATTGATCAAAATGTGCTCTATTTCAAAGGATTACATATTTACATAACTTACAGCAAAATTACAATTTTACGAGTCCAGCACAAATTACAGAACTATAGAACTACAATCATTGATTGCAAAGTCAAATGTTTAAAAGTTGTAAGTTCCAATTTTCTTTCTCTTGTTAACTTAACAGACTGATTTCACAGATTATACCCTTCACATTATAGTCATATTGAAACTGATTACTTAGTTTGACATGCTCTTTTGGCTTATGTCTAATCTTTAATAACATCTATATTAATGGAGAAATAATCCCTCATCTGAAAGGAGAGTGTTTACTAAAATTAATTCCATAAGGAATTTTACAGCCACAATTCATCCCTCTTCAAAATGAGGGTAGGAAATGGAAGCCATGTTCATCTCTTTGGTTTTTGTTTAACTCACAAGAAAAGTTCTGTCATCTTTCAGGTTTAATAAACAACTTGTTAGGGTCTTCTTGGACCTTTCCCTTAGCTTTGAACACCTCTTGAACTGACAGTTAAGTGTTCCTGGATATCTCTAGTGTGACATGTGAACAGTCCCAAAATATTTACTGCAGGTGTCATTTGAGGGTGCCAATGTGAAAGACAACGGTGCAGTCTTTCCCATTCCAGTGAAATTAACCTCAGTTACTGAGTACCAGCCCCCTAGTTTAAGTAGAAGATGAAAAATGACTGGTTCCCAAGGGAAAAAATTTGTGTGAAGGTTTTTTTCTGTTCAGCTTCCAGTTCAAACAAAAATGCATGTTTCCTAGAAATCAAAACTCATATATTTGCACATTAAGACATGGTAACACAATTATACCTCTGTCTTGGAAAATGGGTCATCAGTATATTAATAGGATAAGAAAAGAAATTTAAAAAAGATACGATTCTCAGTACATTCTTTCTTACATGAAGGCCTGAATATCAATTATTACACACCTTGAATAACAGTACCTCATTTCAATACTCTTTTGATATCAACCTTGTTTAAGCTGATATTGGACACTTGTAAATGCTGAAAAAGAAAATTGTTTTCAGATAACACAGCTAATACACACTACTATCAATTGAGATTTTAGAATTTTCTTCAAGCCTGTAAAGTTACCATAACTTTCGGGAAGTGAGTTGTAATACTAAACAGACATCCTGTGTTTTAATCGGCTACCAAAGGGTTCTGTGTATTTCCTCTGTATCTTGATATTTCCCATACTGTTTTCTAAACATTTCCTATGATACTGACAAGGAGAATTTGTTTAACAATCAGGAGCTTCTTTAGTTGGTGATCATTTCCTTTATTCTCATGACCTTAATGAGTGATTCTGGGGTGATATTGTAATGAGAAATTAGATGCTAGTCTCACTTAGGTGTTAGAGGGTTAAGAGATTTATTTTGGTATATTAACTTTAACATTCTGTTTCATTATTAATCTAAAGACAAATATATCCCAGTAAATATCAACTTAACTTTGAATTCAACCAAAACAAGTCTTGGAACAAATCTTAAATTCAGAGATACTTCCTGTTACCAACAGAGTTTCAAATGGTTGCAACATTTTATGGATAATCCAGTTTGATGTTATGGAAATGGAAATGTGACATTCCTTACACATTAACATGTTTTTACATCTGTCACCCAGCCTAAGTGACTTGAGTGCTCCCCCCCCCCCTCCCGGAGGAAAAAAATTACTATCGCCACTGCTATTACTATTACTCCCCTACAAGAATCTGAAAAGTGTGGACCCACAGTAGAGGGCTGATAATGATATCTGGTTAATTACTTACCATTATATGGCTGAACGTTTACAATGAGAGATTACTGCAACAACTCGATGAAGAACTGATAATTGGGATTAATTTTAACTCTTTCAACTATTTTCCTTCCAATCTCTTCCTCAGATGATAAAGAAAGCAAGATAAATCTATTGAATTGGACTCTATATTACTGATATTAGGATAACGACGCGTTGGAACATAAGTCCGCTAGAAGTGTTAGCCAGCTTTTTACATACCTTCTACAGTGATACTTTCTTTCCGTTAACTTAAATTTCTCCCGACAGCTTCCATCAGCAGAGTGAATACGTTCTAAACTGTTCACCAAATGTGACTTTCCGCCTTCGGCGTTGGTTCCTCGTGCTCGTTCAAAAGATAACTTACCGAGCGACTCAGATCCTTCCATTGGGCATTAAGAGACTTTGATCCATAATAATTAGAACTTTTGTGAGCCATGATGCTGTAGGAGAGACAAAGACAGTTGTAACACAGCTATCTGCGAAGCTTAGATTAAATAATGTCATTTTAAGACTAAAAGGAGATAGCGTGACATAGCGTGACAACTCAACCAATTTTGGTATTCTTCAGCGATAATAATGTCTGCCGTGAGCTTTTTTATTTTCCTTGCTTCGACGATTCTCCACATATTCGTCACCTCCGCTGCATCTAGACCTAACATTTTATTTGTTTTGGTGGATGATCTTGGATGGAGTGATGTAGGCTTCCATGGTTCGAAAATTCAAACCCCAAATGTTGACAAGTTATCTAAAGAAGGAGTAATTCTGGATAGTTACTACGTCCAACCAATTTGCTCTCCAACCAGAGGAGCATTGATGTCTGGAAGATACCCGATTCACCTTGGTTGGTGTGATTTCAGTTTGCTGTGGATTTTTGGCTAGTTTTAACACGATTGTTCCTAATCTAAAGCTGGGAGGGCGATATTTCCTTCAATTTTCCATTACTATTTTTCGAAAACATCATGTGACGACCACCACGCCACTTGCACCCAAGGGCTGGTCTGCAATAAATTCACCACCTGCCCAACTTTGTTTCTGCTCAACAAATGCTGATTTCAGCTTTCCAACTTGAAACAAACATAAGTACATGTATAGAAATCCTTGCATAAAGTGAATGATGTGATAGACAAACCGAAAGTTAAAAAAGGGTCTTTCCATTGAAATGTGACAATAATCATGCGCTATCATAAATATTAAATTTTCTTTTGGTATTTACATAGATTAGTTAAGTCCCTTGCAGTTTATAAATGAAGATTTAGATGGAAATGTATATTAGAAACTCTAGATATTCTTTCTTGCACAGGGAAGTATGTAAAATTGAGAGTTGATATGTCCTCATGTAATTTCTCCTTACTATGATTCATAGAATCAGTGCAGATGTAGTTAAGAGAATTAATATTGCAATGTAGAGGTAGAACAATTTATTTCTTTTCAGGAATGCAGCATGGAATTGTTCATACTGGGTGTCCATTTGGTCTGCCATTAAATATCACTACACTGCCACAAAAGCTAAAGGAAGTTGGTAAGAATTTGTTCTGTACTTATGAATCCAACCTTCTCTTGAGAGTGTTATGTTAACAATTCTGTTCGAATTTAACTATAAGTGACCTAATTAATTTCAAATTCAAAACTGGGTTGTGTTTGATATATATAATTGTTAAGTGGTCAATAATTCATTTTATCCAGCTTATTAATGACTTTGTCAACATATTTAATAGGTTGTAGAGTTGTTTGGAAGGTGAGGGGGGTGTATGACACACTAGCCAAGCTAATAAGTCGGTGACAATGCACAACAAAGCACTTGTTGAAGAAAAAAACTTCTAAACCATATCATTTTGCTTAGCATCATCCCTTTGAAATAATTTTTACCTCAACAGAGAAAATTTATGTCCCAGAACATAGAAGTGCTCTGCCTCCAAAATTTAAATTGATGATGTTTAAAGCCGTTCCCTGACCCTCCCTCCCTGTCTCCCAGCTCTTCTACCTGTTGGCATATTTTGTTAAGCAAATTTCCCATTAAACACTAAAGGGTTGCTCTTCTTGTTGTTCTTGTTTTATTTTTAGGATATAGCACCCACATGATAGGCAAGTGGCATCTTGGTTTCTACAACTGGGACAGTACTCCTACCTACCGAGGCTTTGATACCTTTTATGGATTTTACAATGGTGCAGAGGATCATTACACACATGTCCTTAGTCATTTTCTTGATTTCAGAGACAACAAAGAAATTGTTAGGGATATGAATGAGACATACTCTATAAATGCTTTTACAAAGGTGAATCATGTGTGTTTAAAAAGAATGCCAAAATGTTTGCAGTCAAAGATGCTTAAACATTCATAAGTTAGATGAAAAATTTTCAAGTCTGCTCAACAAAATCCAGGCAATTATTTTGTCAAATTTGGATGGGTATGTGTTTGTTATGTTGCATCAGTGAACTTGCAGTAATCACTGCATTTCTATTTATTTTTGAAATGTTTGGTTTGATTGTTTATTCATGTGTAATTTCTGATTTTTCCTTCACACCATGAGTTGATTGATTTAAGATAAGTGCTACACTCGAGAAAGAAAGATCAACATTCTTTTTATCTTTATCATTATTAATTGCCTTTGTTATTGATCAACACTTTTTCAGCGAGCTGAGCATATTGTCAAATCACATGATGCATCAAATGGTCCCCTTTTCCTTTACATGGCATTCCAAAATGTCCACTCTCCAGTCCAAGCTCCTAAGCAACATGTAGATAAGTACTCCTTTATAAACGACACAACAAGACGGACTTATGCTGGGATGGTGGATATCATGGATGAAGCAGTTGGTAATATAACAGGTGCTTTTAAAGAGGCAGGGTATGTGTATATTTCCTTGTTCTGTAAATAGAAAGCATTTCCAGCCATAATTCCCTTGACAAGCAAGGCCCTCAAAGTAGGGAACATTTGAATGATGGCAAGTATCTGCCAGAGGGGTATCACTTTCAAGCCCAGAGTTTATGGGATGTTACATGTTAAGGTACTGGAAAGGGTGAGGTAAGTTGTAGTGGATGTGTTTACAATGGTCCAGGGATAGGTTAACCTTGTTCTTGAAAGAAAAACAAGCAAAACTTGCTTAAAATTTTCAAGGCAAACCTTTGATTTGTCTTTGCTTGATGTTACAAGATGTTTTAGGGATGTGGTAAATACAGGGGATACCTTTAGGAGTATACAAATGGCAGACAGGCAGACTATCCACCTTATATTGGAGGGAAGTTAAATAAATATGATTTTAGTACTGGAAACCTACCTCAGGTGACAAGAAGATGAATATTTATTTACATCTTCATTCACTTAAGTATCATTTTTGGGGGGATAAATGATAAATTATGGGTTTCTTGTTAATAAAAAAGCTAATGAAGCAGATATCACAGAATGATGAAAGAAGAATGAAGAATGACAAATGATAATTATAAAGTTAATTCACATTTTGTTGGTATACAAGGTTTTGAATTTACTTAATTTCCTGCTCTTTGAAGGTTATGGGATAACACCTTAATGATCTTCAGTACTGACAATGGAGGGGTGCCAAAAAATGGTGGATATGACTACCCCCTGAGAGGACGTAAGGACACTCTATGGGAAGGAGGAATCAGAGGGGTGGGGTTCGTTTACGGAAAAATGCTGTCTAGGAGTGGGGTGAAATCTACTGGGCTTATTCATGTGACCGACTGGTACCCAACATTGGTTAATCTTGCTGGTAAGGACAAGTGCAGAGCGTGCGTAGGTGTGCTTATTGGAACAGCTTACTCTGTGCAATACAACTGTAGAAGTTTTATCTGCCCCTTGAACGAAATATTTCGCACGATGTGCTTTTAAATGGTAGTTTTCTTTGAACTACAAGCCAGTCTGATTCACAGCCGTTCTTTAGGATGTCACGTAGGAGAACTTGAGGGAACTTTGTGTGACATCGAAAAGAACCGCTGAAAAGAGAGTAACTGACAGTGTGCGTTTTATTTAAGTACGCGAAGTATTGTATGTGAATTACCTAACGTGAATTACTCAACGTGAAGTACGTGAAGTGACTTTTCCGTATTTAGGTGGTCATCTTAATCACGAAGATGAGCCTCTCGACGGTTATGACGTTTGGAAAACCATTTCAAATGGCGAGGCCTCTCCACGTACAGAGATCCTTCACAATATAGACAGTCCCTCTTTCCCCGACAATGAACTCGGTTTTGCGTATCAAGGCATTGGTCTTCGTGTAGGAGACATGAAACTTCTGATGGGAGTTCCCAATATCTCGTACTTCATCCCTCCGGAAGAGAAGAATTTTTCTGAAGTGGACTCGCTGACCGACTTGCTACAGGATTTGAATGATGTGAGTGTGAGATATTGAGCATTTAACAAACTGAGCCTGCTACAGGTCCATTTTTGGTCAAAAATACATGTAATTATCTAACAGTTCAAATCGTACAGTTGAACAGCCAGTGTAACTTTATCAGCATTTTTTTAAGGTTTCCTTGAGCAGAGTCATAAACCTCTGTATTTCATATGTAAAACTTATCTTCCAGTGCCTCTTAATGTGACTGTATTTTTTGAGTCTGAATGATTTGTTGAACTGAATGACTGATTTCCTTCCTTATCTTAGCCCCCGGTTCCAACCATCAATGTTGCGTTGTACAACATCACCGCTGACCCGTATGAGAAGAATGACCTCAGCAAAAAATGCCCAGATAAGCTGAAGGAACTTCAAGATCGATTGGAGTATTACATGAAGGGTTTAGTGCCGCCTGCTAACAAGCCAAGTGACCCAGAGGCAAGGAGAGTAGCAAGGGAGAATGAGGCTTGGACTCCATGGATGTGAAAAGTCAAGCAAATGGAACGACAAACACTAATAATTATGTACACGATCCTTACTCTGAACACAATACTGATTTTCAGTGCTCGAAGCAGAAGCGAGGCTTGATTTACAAACAATCATTTGATAAAAGTAAATTTGCATAAAATTTGTACGTGAAAAAAATCCCTTTATTATTTCACTAAGGAATTTCATTAAGGTTCACTTTAGAGGTTGGTCCAATTTTCGTAGAGCATAGTCTATTGATCAGTGTACTTGTAATTCGGCCAATAGCACATAATACACCAACTTGAATTGACAATTGAAAAGATGAGTTTTCTTTGACTAAGCTTCTTATGTCAAATAAAATATAACAATTTTCAAATTGCTTAAGAATCCAGCATTCAGCAAGAGGGACAAAACAAGACTGGAGGAAGGGAAGGGAGGCAAGGAGAAAATAAAAGACTAAACCGTTCATATATGGTGCTGTTTTTTTGTGAATTTTCTTTATGATTGTTTATTGGTTAAGTTTAACCTCAGAAGAACTAGAGAACAGTTCTGATGTAAAATAAACTGTTTATTGGTCATGTTTACAGATCATTTTTCATTCAGTCATGGATTGGATTTGATGACTCGTCAACCCCAAGTTATATTTACAGATAAGCTACCTGTTCTCACTTCCATCCTAATTATCTTGTCCTCAGGACAACGCAGTGCATACCGTGGGAACGTCATAAACACCTCGTTACCGCGTTGGGTGAGTCTGCCTGGTGCTGTATTTACAATCATTTTATTTTAACCAATTTCAATCGAGTGTCGAAAGTAATTCGGGATCGCTTTGTTTCTGCATTACTTTGCTCTGATTGGTCAGGAAAACTTGCGCCATTCTCTTAACCAATCAGATGTTAGACGAAAACCGAATGGCGACTCGATCACTCTCGTTTTACTGCGCTTCTAGAGAGACTTAGAGTTTTAGTCAGCCCCTCGTGATTCATGTTCTATTTGTTCTGACTGGCTCTCACAATAACTTCAGTTTTAGTTTTTCGACAATCAATCAAAACGTGCTCGATTTCAAAGGATTGCATATTTACATAACTTACAACAAAATCACAATTTACGAGTCCAGCATTTTAACATAACTAAGCACAAATGACAGAACTATAGAACTACAATCATTGATTTCAATAAATCCAAAGAGCTTGTAAAGTCAAAGATGTAAAAGTTGTTAATTCCACTTTTCTTTTCTCTTGTTATTAACTTTACAGACTAATTTCACAGATAATACCCTTCACATTATATTCATATTGAGACCGATTACTTAGTTTGACCTGCTCTTTTGGCTTATGTCGTCATTAACAGCATTCATATTAACGAGGAAATAATCCCTCGTCCAAAAGGAGAGTGTTTACTAAAATTAATTCCATCAGGAATTTTACCGCCGTGATCCATCCCTCTTCAAAATGACGGTAGAAAATGGAAGCCACGTTCATCTCGTGGTTGTGTGGTTTTTGTTTAACTCACCAGAAAAGCTCCAAAGTTGTCTTCTTGCATCCTTGATCTGGATCCTCCACAATTAGGAAATAACTCTTTAGGGTCTTCTTGGACCTTTCCCTTAGCTTTGAACACCACTTGAACAGACAATATAGTGTTCCTGGATATCTTTAGTAGTCGAGATATGTGAACAGTCCCAAAATATTTACCGCTGGTGTCAATTGAGGGTATTGGTGTGAAAGACATCCCTCCTGTTCCATTGACATTTACAACTTTAACCTCGGTTATGTTCGCACTTACTCTGAGATTCAAATAAACTGAGTACCAGCCCTCTAGTTTAAAAAGGAGTTGTTCCTTGCTAGGTGACATGATTTTGTTGCTTACTTGTGGATCGTAGTCGCCCCAAGACAATAGAGTTTTTCGATTGCCTGAAAGAAGAAGGACATTTCGAATTGAACGACTCCAGGAAAATCCTGATAGAAAATTGTGTGTCTTTTCCTAAGAGACTGGCTGTTATTTATCGTCCAAGGGGAAGTCTGAGGATTTTATTTGTGTCATGATAACATTTACCTGATTCCCCTTAAGGCTCTGTAATATTCGTATGACCTTTGTCCTGATTGGTAGTTAATTGGCAGTCATTCTTTTAATTATATATTTTCTATAGTCCCTCTTTTCACTCTGTTAGCGACGTGTAAAGGATTTCTTATGTAAATGATTTCTTATGTTTAACTTCCGGTTCAAGCAAAAACGTATGCTCTCTAGAAATTAAAACTCATATATTTACGCATTCAGACAAGGGAACACGATTATATCTCTGTCTTGGAAAACGAGTCATCATTATATCAATAGGATAAAGAAAAGAAATAAAAAAGAAATATACGAATCTCAATACAATCTTTCTTACATGAAGGCCTGAATATCAACTATATTACACATCTTGGATAACAATACCTTGTTTCAACACTTTCTGGATTTCGTCCTTGGCTAAGCCGACTGTAGACATATGTATAAATGCTAAAAAAAAATTAGCGTTGGAAAAAGTTAGTGTCGTGCGTATTGGCTGATAACACAGCTAATGCATACTACTATCAATTGCGATTTTAAAGTATTTCTTAAGGCCTGCAAAGTTACTGCAACTTTCGGGAGGCGAGTCCCAAAACTAAACAGAGATTCTGTGTTCGAATCGGCTACCAAAGGGTTCTGTCCATTTCCTCTATATACTGGTATTTTTGTTAACTAAATACTTTATAGAGAGAGAGCGAGATTTAGTTTTTTCGGTCAAACCGATATCAAGGACTATTTTCCTAGCTGCTAAGTAAGAAAGTTCGCTTACGTACGTTGATGAAATCTGCCTAAAGATCATATCTTTTCTGTGCTAAGTGATGCGTTTGAACTCAAAATCGTCATGAGCTGAAGTGGTGTGCCTCTTTGTCATATTGCTTGCTGAAATGTATGGCTAAATTAAAGCTTCCATCGTCTTATAAAAAAAGAGATAACAACTTGTCTATGTACCTTCTGGTTGGCATTTCATAACCAAAGTGCAATTTAATCCTAAATTGAAAAAAAAATATGAGTATGTATTAGGAATCTGTTCTATATGATTAACATGCAGTGCGTGTGTTCAAGTTAGATTTTAAATCATTTTAATTATCTTAAATAAGCACCTCATAATTACTGAGTACATGTGGAGTGCATCACACATTAGTGATAATGCTTCGCTTCGTCTCTAAAAATCCTAATAATACACGACCGACCAAACACATCTATTAAACACATTATATATTTATTTTACGTTGCTTCACTGAGATCATGAGTGACATCAAACAGTAGCTGGGAATCATTCGGCTCTGTGCTTTAAGAGTTGTCTGATTTAACCCCATTTGAGCAAACAAATTCAATTAAATTGGTAAGGAATGCATACCTTCTTCAGCAGTTTTATGGTGTTTTTTCTTGCAGTGCTTCAACAAATGGCAAGGGTGATCTGTATGACAAGAATGATACAATTTCATCGTTACAGTAGGATTCAAACGTTTGAATTCTGGGAATTGCAACGTGAAATTATTGTGGTACGTAATAGATATGTATTAAACCTTCTACATTTTTCATGTGGTTTTTTTTACTCTAACTGACGATTAATATTTCTATGTTTATTTGGGTTGGGCAAAGAATAACACTGGATACAATCGATAGATACGTTAGTGTGATCAACATGTGCTTTTCCAAACAATGTAAATTGCACAGCGGACTGAGGTTCGATTACTCATGAGGACTCAGACTTTTTCGGTTAACTCACGCTCGTGACACGATAAACAAATACCTTTCTTTCACATCTTTCTCAACACGAAGATCGAGCTGAAAATACGCCAAACTGTCTCTATCTAACTCTTAGCAAATGGTTTTTCGTAGTTTTAGTGGATGGAACGAGAGGGACTTTCTTTGAATCTTCTTTGCGTTTACTTAGGAACACAGGATGTTTTAGAATGTTTTTTTAATTTTTTTTTTTAATTCATTTATCATTTATTGCTTTCAACAAATGTTCTGGTCGCGGCGAAAAACAGTCGTTTCCTTCCGTCTAAAGCAAAATCTTTCAACAAATGTTACCGCCAACTGAAATCGCGTTTCTAAAAGGAACATGTATGGATTCTAATGGCAGGAAGTTGATAATAGCTCGTGCAAAATCAAAGCTGGCTGCAAACCAACAACATTTAATAGGATCCGATTCACATCAAATTTCAACATCGACTAGGCCTTCGGATCTTTAGTAATCTGTTTATGGGCCCAAAAATAAACCGACTTTCCGGTGTAATTCCCGGTGAGTACGGTATTCAAGAGGTCTTCTGAGCATGCTCAGCTATAACATTGGCGTTGTATTTCATTGATAATGGTTTGTAGAGCGCTTTAACAGAAGTACTTAGACTCGACCGCAGTGTTAATCTTTTTTTGTCTCACGGGACACGAATCTTCAAATGAAACTGGTAGTCAAAGAAACCCAACTTTCAACTGAATTAGAAAATGGTTAACTAAATTTGTTCCACTCAGTATGCGCTGGAAGTACACGAAAATATCACAGTGTTGAAGATCTTTACAAAAAAATCATTAACAATGTTTGTGCAAAGTTTTTTTTTAATTTTATTGTGACCTTATCCTTTCACCTAACACATGAAACCGAATAACTTGTTCGTAAACTCTGTTTCATTGAAAACACGGAAGTAGGACAAAACATGCAGCCATCTGCAATAGACTTTACATAATCACGTATTCTGTTGTAAAAAGGTATTCACTGTTAATGATCACGTTTACGGAGCATGCGTGAAAAGTAAATAGCTGAAAAAAGCTGAAAGATTTTTAATATGACAACGTGGATTTATTTTTGACCAAAGGTCGGGGACAGAGAACTACTTATTGACTCGAACGTGAACTCGCCGCCGTGCACTAATCAACCACTCACCGACATTCGAAATTAACATTATGCAAAACTAACTATATCATTACTTACGATTAGGATTCCTTCGCTGGCGGGAGATCTGCAAGATGCAAAACAAAAGAGTTGAATAAATCGTAGTTCGAATTTTATCGATGTCAAGAGACTTGATGATAACTTTTAGGATATACTTCAAGTTTGGGCAGTCACTCTTTGTTAGTTTGCCTGAAGAAAGGAAAGAGGCCCATGTTCGGTGAATATAGAAATCTGGAAACTTCTACTGCATGTTCTCTAACTTTACCTCTGTGTTAAAGAGCTCTTCTCTTAAATTCTCGTTTTCTCCCTCTGTTTTAGCTACTTTGGAAGACAATTCCTCCACCATTTTTCTCAGCTCCTTCAATTCTGAGGATAACGAATGCTCTTTGAAATCTCTGCGGATCAAGACGTACGAGTGTATACCAAGAGCAACAAGAATAGCACCGAGCAAAATGCTGATCCATCGAAGAGATTTGCTTTTTTGGAGAGAGTCCTGTCGTAGTTCAATCATCGCGTTCCGTATTTCCTTGAAAATGACCCGTGGTGTCTGCTGCTTTTGACTTATATATCTCAAGGAAGCTGAAGAATTTCATTGAATTACGATACGTGCACCGATTGCTCTGCCGCATACAACATTGGACACGTGACCAATGTTTATTACGCTATCATTTTTGAGTCATGGTTTCATGAGGGCTGCGGACTCCATTTTGACATCTATTTTCACCGAAAGGCTACGATTTCTGAGAAGCCTAGAGCTACCTAAGTATTATTATGCAAAGTGGCTTAATGTTTACCTTTGACTCAGCTACCAAAGATAACAATGGAAGATCAAAACAATGTGTATATCAAACGTAAGACATTGTCAGCTTGTAGCTGTCACAGGCCATTTCATCGCACAGTGGATTTTTCTAGTAAACGGATTGAATCACGAAATTAAGGAAGGAAAAGAAATGCATGATTTCACATCAGCCAATTGCAACCTATTTAATTAGTACACAGAGCTCCTTATGCATATCATTACATGTATTCGAGCTTTGCGTTGCCACGTTAGAGATCATTTCAAAGTCGTAGAAAGCAAGAAACCTTCAGTATATAGGACCAACGCGTTCAGATTAATCACACCAGCTTAATGGTTCCAAAGAAGAGTTCGTATCCGACCTTGTCGATTAGCGCTGTCAACCGTGAAAAATTTCAACCAGAATGGATTGCAGGATTGTGGACGGAGAACCAATTCCACACAAGATCAATTCAAAACTTCGCATGCAAACTACATTTCAAACTAGATAAGGATTTAGCTATGAGTTGAAGTTTTAAGCCAGAGTGAGATATTTGAATTTTCATGATACTAAACTGAACTGGCGGAAACCGTAGATGAGATAACGCGTGCGCACTCGCAAATTTTTCATTATTTCTTAGAAACCAATGATTGATGAAAGGTATCAACCTTGATAATGGGAATTGCGTTAAAAAATATTTTTTAAAGCACACGCATGAAATCGTTTTCTTTCTATCAACAGCCGATTTTTCAAAACAGTACTTGGAAAGTGCATTCAAAGCTGACTGAAAGGACATTTTCTACAGCACAGCGTTGTTGTGTAATGTAAACTCTTTGTAAGATAAATCATTCAAGACCCTAGCTCAGCTCCTGTGAAACCTGTCAAATCTGTAGCATACAAATGGAATAAATTCTAGCTGTTGGAAAGAGAAAAACACAATAACAGAAGAAAAACTTTAAGCTTTGATTGCGTGAGCAACAGCCCGGAAATGGCCAAATTCTACAAATCGCTTAGTCGTTCGCTTTTAGCTTGTAGGAACGTTTCATCGCATGGTACTCGACGGGTTCCGGATGTAGTTGGTTTCTTTTTTTACTTCGAATGTCCTAAAACGTAGGAAATTTAATAAGTTATATCATATCATGATGAAAGAAGTGCTTACCTTTGGTCCTGCTCATGAATGAATTACTATTATTCTGAGAAACTCAACCAAGCGGTGACATGCGACTGCCCTTATTTTTAGTTCTTTAAACTCACTTTTATCTTTAACCACAGTTTCCAAAGAACATTTTAACAACCTCAAAAGAAAAAAGAGACAACCATAACTTAAATTGTACAGATGCTAAATTTGCCTCTTTAAACACATCGAGAAAACGCTTAGCCCTTCAAAGGGTGTAATGGTAAAGAGATGAACGGAACGAGGAATAGAAAGTGAAAGTGGTTTCTCTAATCAAATAAACGTCACAATAAAATTGTACGAACCAATCAATGCGCGACGTTTAATTAATTCGAAAGATTTCAGTCCAGTTCAGCGGGTAAGACAGGATCACAATACAGCGTGAATGCTCTAAATAGTCCACCGTCAAACTCTTAATTCTCCTGACAGTTTGCCAGAGCTTTTGATATCACTTCTGAGATTTTGCTGCTTCGATTCAAAATTGGCAAATTCTTGAAGTTTCAATCTCATCAGGGGTTTGTAGTACACTGTGGAGAGAAATCAGAAGATGACGGAAGACTGACTCACACTTTCTGTATCTCTGATATTCAAAATTGGCAAATTCTTGAAGTTTCAATCTCATCAGGAGTTTGTAGTACACTGTGGAGAGAAATCAGAAGATGAGTGAAGACTGACTTACACTTCCTGTATCTCTGATATCGAACGTAACTGCATGAAATGTTTTTGTTTTTGCCTTTTTTTTAGTTATAATCTGCATGAATTGACTCAACACTCATCCGTTGGTATGAAAAGATTAATTTCTCATACTAGTCATTTGTGATCAAATCTGCCGGGGTGGAACAAAGAGCTCCCGTGTTAGGGTGAGCTTCAAGCCCCATGAAAGGTCGAAGCCTAGTTTCTTAAGCACAACTTTATACAAATTTTAGGGGACCAATGCCATCGCCCAGGCGGAAATAACCTGAATTTGTGTCTCAGAATGTGTCAGCGAATTGAACTAAATGTCATTTCGATCTTATATGTGTTAAGCCATGCATGCAAACGTCTAGTTAGTGTTAACAACTGAGTTGAAAACGTAAATTGGCCGCCGTAAAGAGTAAAAAAGCCGACGTTTCGAGCGTTAGCCCTTCGTCAGAGCGATTAGAGGAATTGTGGGTTGTGTGTGTGTTTATATGAAGACGTTTATATAACGTCTAGTTAGTTCCAAATGTGGTCTAATGGACAAATCTATGCGATTGATTCCCACTTTTTTCTTTAGTCGGTGTCGGCCACGTCATTGGTTTCTTCCAAAGTGAAATGAAGAGATTTATTTTCTATCAATATCGAAATGAAAATTATATTCTGTCTCTTGAATAAGACCGGGCGCCTAAAATACCTATTTCCGTACTTGAATTCGATCTTTCATTCAAACCTTTCGTACCCTTTTTCTCCACGTCGATCTCAACGCATCGCTTTTTGGTTCAAACATTCCTATTCTTTCAACAAATTAATGATTTTCTTTGAACTGTGGAGCTGAAAATCCCGCTGAAAGCCGGCAAGTTTAAAAAATTTTGCTTACAAATAATCTCCAGCCCCTTGATGGACCCAGTACCCCTCGGATAAAATAATAATTGACCATCAACTGGTTGGGGAATCCCCCACCCAAGTTAGAGGAATGTACTTTGTCAGCACATATGTATTTCGTCTTCTCGTACACGAGGTAAAAAGGGCTAATTTACCTTAATTTCTGACAAAAGGACATGAATGCTGAAGTGTTTTCAAGGTAAGATATGTTTATGAATCTTAATGCGGTGTACATATAAGTGTTCTGGGCGGAAACTCTTATCAGTCACGAACAAACTTCGCTAGGTTCGACTGTCTCAAACGTCCGGTCCTCATTTAACGGTCTCTATTTCGTTTTAGGCTTTTACAGCAAACTCTCGGGCTGTCTTAAGATAGATAATTTATTTCGTCGAACTCTTACATATTTGCACGGTTGTTCGATTAGAAAAACATAATACTTGACGAATTATTCTTTTTTTTTGCATTTATCGTCGATAAAAACTCTTAACAGTTGCCTTCGTTTCGTTCGATTTGTTATTACAAATACGGTTGTGATTATCATTGACCATCGAATTGTTTATAAAATTGTTGTCTTCCAAGACGTGAAAACCGTTTGCCATAGAAACACTGTCTAGTCTATTTAAAAGCAAAATTTTAGCGATCTCAGCACCATCTTTCCGCAAAAGATCACAAGAGACATTATTATGCTAACGTAAGCTTTAATTTCTGCGTGACAAACAACTCGATATTGCTTGCAAGTCTACAATCGATTGTAATCGCAGTAAAGTTATTTATGAACGTGCTGATTATTGTTTAAGAAGTTCAACTCCATGTTCAAAAGGGAATTGAATCATACTTTCCGTTCTCAACCTCAAACATGCAGATCGAAAATGAGTAAATTACCGAAATGCTGATTTTACGAAGATTTTAGGACGAAAGAAGGCGTTTAAATGAGAAATGTAATCCTCCTTTGTTTGAGCTCAAGAGAGAGTAAAAATCGTCAAACATTACACAAACATCAAAGGAAGAAGAGTGAAAAAAGTAATGTGGAAGAGAGAAGGGACGAACATTCTCATCGCTCGAAAACGTGCGGAAATGACTTCTACTCTGACAGGGTATGAACCCCCTGCCTTCAAATTGCGATAGAGCTTTTTCTTAAGCAAAAATAAAATGGTTTATCCTTCTGTTGCATGCAAATATAAACACATAGTATCTCTCGCCCAGAGAGACAGAAAAATCAGAGAAAAAAATGAGATGTATTTTCGTTAGAGCAATGAGAACTGAAAGCACACATGCTAAATTATGCAACACGACGCATTCCCCGGCTCTTACGCAAGTTCTGCTTCTGTAATTTTTCTGGTCTTGAAGAACAACGGAGCCCGCAACATTCCTTGAATTTTTTTTACATGGACAACCGACTTATACGTATTCTTGTGGGTAACCTCAACCTTAAATTTTCTCACCTCGATTAATTTGCATCTAATAATAGTGAAAAGAAAACTAAACACTAGGTCATACTCTTGTCACGCTACTTTGCCTAGCGTGACAAGTGAAGGCACACACCCTTGTAAAACTTGTGATGGTAGGCATTTACATGTGTTTATTTACAACAGAATTCTGATTAGTGTGCAATCATCCGAATGACGGTTATCAAAACCGACAGGTGTCCTCTACTCTATATTGACAAACCCCTCATTTAAAACCAATTTAAGTTTTTGCAAGATATACCAACACCAAAACTTACAACTGATTCTGCAAGATTTTCCCTCAAAAATATACAATTATATTGTATATAATTATATATGTGTATATAATTCCTTGCAATTTAAAACATTATAAAGGTCCCGTGTTTCTTTTGGCAGACGTATAACTTATTCACTGTAAGGGTCACAAGCATTGTGCGTTACTGTAAATACAGACAACGAAGATGACCTTAAAGTTGGATGACCTCAAGAACAACAATACTAAAAACATTGACGCATACCCTTGATGTGACTCACACACAACCTTCCTCAGGCCCTCCCCGTCGCCTTTCCACCTCCTCACGAGGGGTGGGAAGGGGAGATGCTATTAACGTTTGCATCACGCAACTGAACGATTACACGTGCACTGTATACGTCCGCCAAAATAAATACGGTCATGTTTTAAAGACATAAAACTATTGTAATAATTTCTAATTTTTGTACATTGTGATAACTGCAGAACGTAAAATGCGAGAAGTCACCTGAAAATCGAAATTCAGTTGTCAAAGACCACTGAAACTTTTTTTTTCGTAAGTTTGGGAACTTGAAGGAACTATTGCGCTTTTTTTGGAATCTTGAAACTTTGGAGTACGTTTTTAAGATTCTCATTATAATTTTTTTTAAATCTACACCATTCTAACTGGCTTATTCTTTCCATTTTTTCCAACTTCCCGAAGTAATATGTTGACTTCTCCTTCACTTGGTAGGGAATTTTGCACGTCACAAAGAGCAAATAAAAATGTAAAATAATCGTCGTATGCATATAGCAAGTGTCCGCCTGCGAGAAGTATTCGCAAACGCAGATTTGTTTATATTTGAGTTGAACAGTGCATTATGAAAAGAACTTTTCCCTTTCCTAACACTTTTGACTTTCTGTATGTGACGTTATTCAAGTAATAGAAACTCTGTTGATAAACCTGTTACTAGATAAAGTTTCAAACATTTAAGTCTACAAAATGAACGTATAACTTGTACTTCAAGGTCATTGCGCATTTCGATCGAGTGTCGCTAAAACCAAACCAAAATAATGACAACAGCCAATCAAAGCAAAGTAGTACTAGAGGAAATGAAAATCTGATGTAAAAACAAGCTTAGGGGCATGTCTTTATTTATCCCCTGAGGGGTGGGGGTTCGGAAGATTTTGGTTGTTGTACGATAAATTTACCTGATCCTCCCTTAGCTCTGTAATGTTTTTCACACCTATCTCCTCTCCCTGAAAAGCATGTGATCCCCAAAATCTTCCAATCCCCCCTCCCCCACCTTAATTGCTTGAGGCGAGCTGGAGAAAAGGTGAATGCCAAGTCAACGATTTGTTTTTGTTTTTCATCTCATTGGTCGAGAGAGTGGGACAAGATTTTCAAATCAATCACGGTGCGAAGTAAAAAAAAACATTTCATTTCCGCATTACTTAACTTTCAACACTCGATTGAAAACCGCTCTATGGGAAATCCTGAGTTGTGTGAGTCGTTCGAACAAAACTGGTCGTGTTTAACACGGGGCTGATAAGGAAAGCACCAAAATAACTGGTTTCCTTATGCATGAAGTAGGACTTTGTGAACGGGATGCGCACAGATATTTTGTCACCGCTTCTGAGCATGAACACTGCGCCGTGATAATTCGTGTTGTACTTTCTCTCCTCGCTGACGACACTGCTCAGACTGCGCATGACCGGTTCCTCGTTGATGTATGTGTAATGGCCCATAAGGAGAGTGTCCCCTGCATAATAGAATAGTTGGCTGTACACGAAGTAGTAGCCAGTTGTGCCAATCACAAGGAAGCTGTTGCTGACGAATTTGATACTACCGGTTATGTGGCCTAATTTCCAGTTCGTGATGCGGTGGACTGAGGAGAGCAGAGAGAAGAGGGTGTTAATTTCAAAATTGGTACAATGGGCGTTGCTAGGGGTACGGAGGAGACAGGAGGTTAAACGCTATCGCTGGAACCTTCCTTTCCCCCCCCCCCCCCTCCTCCTCTCTCACCCCATGTGCGTCTAGGAAAGAATTTGAATTTGTAAAAGTTAAAAGTTAAAAGTATGAATAATCATCATAATTTCACCATAACTTAGGGAAATTGATGATTTCAACGAGTACCTATTCCTAATGTCATCTCTCTGATAACATCGCCTTTGAAGGATCGATGATAAGGATTTTCCTTTGCGCGCTAAAAACGAAAGTTGTTCACAGTTTGCAATGATCAGATAGCCTGACATTGTAAGTCAACTCGACTTTGCCTTAAAAATAATTACGCGTAACTTCGAGGCTATTATATAGTACACGTTCACAAAAACCCAGAAAATAGAAAAGAGATTAACACTAACATTTTGTTGTACCTCTTGGGGGATTTATGTGCTCACCATAACCAACGATGTGAGCCGAGTCTGTGGACTGAATTGAGATACAAACAAAAGTTTGAGAAAATGAATTCAAGCAGGATAATCTTAGTGGTATCATCAAGACTTAAAATTTAAAATTAAGAAAAATCACCCGCAGAGAGTTAGTGTTTAAGTATTTAGTATAAAACCAATGGGCGAAAAAAGAGGCATATCATCATCAATATATTGTAAGAAACACTCACCCGAAACATTGAGCCTGGTTGTCCTGTTTTAAACGTAAAGGCAAAGAAATTGTCAATAAAAACCATTTGATTATACTTATGACTGGTGTGCAAACACTCAGTGCAGTAATATAAGAAAAGATAAACAGGAAAAGTTAAAAAACTTGGCCTTTATGTGGCTCGTTTTCTCAAATTTTGCTCCGGTTTTTTCGTTTTAGTCCACAAAACGTGCCATGTGTGTCATTCCTATTCAGATTGAATTACGCACTTGACGAGACAGCCGCTTGTTATATGAAATGGTAAGTGGAACTTATGAATGGTGCATTTCCAAGAAAAAATTTTAATCAGAGCTATCATATATTTTGTGTTAGGTGCCCAGTAGAGACTTCTTCACTACCTGGAGGCCCAGGCTCTCCTCGCTCACCTGAAAGAGAAGCAATAGAGACCTAGGTAAGAGGTTATTTGTCCATTGTTTTTGAATGTGTTAATAAGAGAAAATATCTTATCTTGAGGGGATCGATCAAGACTAGTATTTTAAAGTAAGGAACGGTGGTATGAGGCCATCTGAAGCATTAGACAAGATTCCTAGCGGCAGTCTTGGTGAGCTGCCATTACTAATTAAAGTAAACACAACGCTCGTACCCATTTTCCCTTTCTGTCCATCCCTTCCCGGCGGTCCAGTGTTGCCGAGTGCTCCCGTGTCACCCTTAGGTCCTGAGGAAAAAAAAAAAAAACGAAACGAATAAGAAAAGTGCTTTCGGTTCGGTAACCGCGCCTGTATGATATGTATACACGTTCTACTCAAGTTGTTGATTAAAGGGATCCGCTAACGATAATGATAATGATGCTGGTGATGATGACGATCATGGTGGTGTTGATCTTTCATGACCATGATAACCATTCGTAAGATTGTAGGTTACTCAACAAATTATATTTTTCCCGCCACAATCGTAACTGGATGCAGTATTTAAAAGAGATACAAATACTTTTTCTTTCTAGTTTTGAAAAACAAGTTTTTTTTACCTGCCCTTCCCTTTCGTCCGGTCGATCCTGCACAGAAAAAAAGCAGATTGTTATTTACACACATTAGAGCCTCTGTTGAATTGAATATAACAAGTTTCTACACAGGATCTTGACCTAGAGGCTACTCCTAATTACATCCTAGTCATGCGCTTAAACAGCAAGCGAATCACAAAGGCGCACACGTAGGAAAAGATACCGCGAGGATAAATGTCCTCTTTGCGTATGTCCGCGCGCGTCTATTTGTAAACATTAAAAAGACTCGCGCTCAAATATACGAATAATTTAAGCACTTGCTTTGCTGGCTCTGACAACAGTCTTAAGTTTCATATACCCCATTCACACTAGTAAGACATGTTTAGTTAAATCCGGATTAATTGAATGAAAATAAGATACAGAGAGCTGAAAAACTGAATTTTCCATCGGCTTCAAGTAGTCACTAACTTGTACTTTAATGTACTAAATTTGAAGTCGACAAACATCGGTTTAAGCTGCTTCTATGAAGAAAACAAATTTAAATCGTGTTTAACAAAACAGCTGTAAAACACGTTTAAGCTTTTGTGTGAATGGAAAAAAAGGTATGAAATTCGTACGATTAAGGATGCCTTTTCAAAATTATAACATCAACTTCCCCTTCATTTTACATCACCTTTCTGTCCTTTTGGTCCCCGCTCTCCTTTACGACCTAAAATAGAAAAACTTTTTTTTTACCGAAAGACTTGTGTAACGTGAATATACGTGTCTGGTCATTCCGTATTTTTTGTTTCGCGTGACAAGTTATCCTTTACAGTACGTGACGTTTAAGTCATTACGTGAAGTACCAAAACATGCATAAACTGACATTAAAATTCGTTGAAGACTCATTTTATAGGACCTCACTTTCTTCGGTACATGAAGCTTAAACCATAGTCTTTATCAAAAAGAGCTGCTTTCAAAACAGAATTTCAATTTTGCAAGACAAATTGATATTGCTTCTAGACATTGTTTAGAATTGAGACTCCAAGGTCAAGAACGTGCCAGACCACATCTGAACTGTATTGTCTTACAGGAACAATATCCTTGGTAAGCTAATAAAGCTTTGTTTCGATATATATAGTTTCAAAATAAACCACTATCCAAAGTGACCCAATACCTGACCTCAAGTTATGTAACTGTATATCATAACAACAAAATTTGAATCATCCAGACAAAGTTATAAAAAGCAAATTAGGTCGCAAGTTAAAACTTTTTTTTCCTTTCTTTTAGAATTAATTGGAAAACGAACAGCTTTCTTATTTTAGGGCTGTCGCAGGATTGAATTTCACACCTCGTTCAAAAAGCGATTTTTGATGTAAGAGAGGACTTCCTAGAAATAAGCTTTTCATGGACTTCAGCCAACAGCTCGAGTAAAGGCAAAATAAGCATTATGCGAACAATTGAAGGAGTGCCTCATTTTACAAATCTCTTCTTGTAGGCTGTGTATTTAGACGGAAAAAGTGAAACGCTAGAGTAAGGAATAAACTGCTAGGAATGCAATTGAACTGGAGCCGAAGGTCGTTGGGGGGGGGGGGGAAGAGAAAGGAGGGGGGAAGAGGGGTTGGAAAGGGGAGAATTCTGGGAAATGTCTGTTCCCAGGGAAAAGCATAATTTGTGTGTGCCTCTAGGATGCCTCATTGCCGAGAAAAAGTGTTTTAAGCAAAAAATATGTATAGCCAATTTTTTATCATTTTATCACGAACCCCGGGCTTTTTGGACCGCTTATTTGGCTGCTTGTCTTCTCATTCAGAATGAACATTGCTGCTTTCCCTCGCGCCCCAGACTCTTTACAAAAGGGGAAGGGTATTGGGCAGGGAAAGGGGGGGAGAGGGGATTTTATAAACTCGATGCACTAGCCCTCTATCTAAGGCTGCTAAATAACACCCCAAGCCGATAGTGACTTGCGCCTAGTCCCATTCTTTTTGTTATATTTTGTAGTTTTGTATAAACTGGATGAAAATCTCAGTGATATATCTACCTCGCCTGCAGCGGCATGAATCATTTTTTCGTGAACCAGTGTCCCTCCTCTGTCTCATCAATCGTATTTCGCTTTCCTAAACAATGTACAATGCGGAAATGACGTTTAGTTTTCCACAAATAAATATCTAGCTTGGTTTTCTTGTAGATACCTATGTGGACGACCTCTGAGTTAGTGTAGAAACGATGTCAATTGACGTTAAGGTCTTGTGTAAACCCGATAAAGAATGAGTAATTGTGCTTTGCGTTCCTAAGTAGCTGCCAAGCTTTGACAATTGTGTGTATAATTGAGCGACCGGTTTCTAAGACCTCGAGGTCGTTCAAATTGAAAATTGTCAATCAAGGAAACGTAAAAACGTCAAACCTTCCATTTCATTAAACTCTGGTAAGCCTCTTGCGTTTCGCCGCTCGAGAAATCGTTTTCCACAGTTCTGCGTTGAATATGCGCTGTGACGTTTTCTAAGTACTCGATTGTCTGCTGTTGTTGCTCAAAGCGTGATTTCAGCACTACAATCTCACCAATACAATACAGTAACGCTGGGAATAGGCCAACTAGTGCCGTTACAAGGACAGCAAACGTCCAAAAAGGCAAAACAATGGCCCGCGTTTGGGATTTCTGCATGTTTGTCGTCTGCGAGGTATCAGTGATTTCCTAGAAACACCAACTGGGACGTCAACATTGATTGAAGAATTTTTCTAGCAAAGTCCACCTTGTCACGTGACAGTGATTCAATCAATGGCCTATTGTTCTCAAATTCAACAGCTGATTCGTTTAATTTTATTATTCATGTTCAATGCGCTCACTGGACAGGCTGCCAGTTCGTTATAACAAGGGTCGGGATAGTTAAGTTTAGCTTGGTTTCGAGAGTTTACAAGCTTCCGAGAAATCACGGCTAACTGTGTCACACAATAAGATAACGGTAACGCTTTTGGTAACGGTAGCGTACGCTAGAGAGCTTTCTCATCAAGTGACGTAAAACTAAACCCAAAATAACCCGAACGGCTAATCGGGACAGGGTAAAATGCCTAACGGAACCAATGACTGCTCAAAGTTGAAACAGGAATACTGTTCGGAGTGCGAAAAAGCAAGAGTGCCAAGTCAATATTGGAATTAGTTTTGTTTCTGATTGGTTGATAAGGTGGCGCGAATTTTCTTGACCTATCAAATAGGGAAATAAACTAAACCCTGCAAGATTAGCGACCACTATCGATTAACAATTGAGAACTTCTCTTAAGAAAGAAGTTAAATATTTCTTATTAGAGTGGGACAAATAGAAAACAAGCTGCGTGAGGATTTCGGGGCGTATGCATACCATATTATCTGCGCTGCAAAGATAATTCAAAGTTCAGGATAAGTGAAAAGGCGTCAAGAAGCGAATGCGAAATGATAATAAAAACAAGAAAACTGTCTGAAGAGCCGAAAAACAGGAGGGCAAAGTCACGATTGGATTTAGTTTTGCATCTGATTTGAGCAAACTGTCTCGACCAGTTAAAGAGGGAAATCAACTAAAATTTATGCGATCACGTATTACTCTCAATATACAATTGACAATAAAAAGCTTCCCACTAGAGTAGTACAAAGAGAAACTATATATATTCATATATTTATCTGCGCTACAGAGGTTAATTTACTGGCGAGCAATCACCTTTAAGGTTCATATTTCTAATTCAAAGTCTTGTATACTGAAAGGATAAGTTCAGGTAAAGTGCATAGTGTTGCATTTTTTTCTCGGCAGTGAGCCGATTACTTATCTAAAGCACCAACGCAACTGGAACAAAAACTAGTTTTCAAGCAAAGGTGTAGCGTTTTAATATGTTTTAAGAAATGTATCGAAGACCAAGGGGAAATGATGGAGGTCGATGAAAACAAGACAAGCTCAACCAAGAGACGCATTTGATTAGTTTCATTCTGTTTTTATTCTTGATCCCAGTCTTTCTACATGTCTTCGGTTTATGAGTTTACGGTTTGGTTTCATATCCATATTATCGATAGCAATTTTCATTATAAAATTACTCCATTTACTGCGCTTGTGTGTTCTCTGTTTCTATCCATGATCTTATAGAGTAGTGATAAAACTTTCCACAGAATTAGGCCTCACCTGGCTGGTGTTCAGTGGAAGACCTTTTTTATCAAAACCCAAAATCCGCCTCTTACCACTAAGGTATGACTTTAAATAAAAGGTTTCACTCCCACTTACTCTGGATACTTTTCGAAACAGAATTTCAGGATAAAGACGTTTCACTTGTTTCAAGTTGATAAGACTTGACAGAGATGTCGACAGAGTCTAGTAGAGAAAAAACAATGAATTAGTTCTTAAACCAGATAGGGTTATATTATTGTTAGAAAGTCTCTAGGAAGCGTTCAACTTCACACATTGTATTCAGTTAGTAATTTCCAGCTTCCTTTAATAAATTTAAGCCGGTTATGTGTCAGCATTATTTCCTTCTATTTCCGAATGTGTCCAAAAGTAAGAAAAACTAAATCATTTCGGTAAATGAATTTAAGCCGGTTATGTATCACAGTTATCTCCTGCCATTTTCAAGTGTTTCCAAAACTGAGGAAAATTAAATCATTTCGGTAGCAATGAAAGTAATTGAAGCTTTTAAACCAAGCGGATTTGATGCTTGGATATTCATGGACCTCGCACAATTCTCACCGGAGGATGGACTATCAGAAAAGTGACTGGGAGGGGAGGGGGGGAAGGAGGGAGGGATGGAAGGGGCGGGGAGGATGGGGCAATGAGGGCTCCAAGAGATGCATGAATGTTCTGACTATTTTTGATTAGTAAATAAATTAAACTTTCCTGACCCACACCCATTAACGTTCCATCCCCGTGAGTGGTGATACCTTTACAAAGACGGTGTCATCTGTTTTGTTTACGGCCACTGCGGTTCCACCACTGCTACTCTCCAAAATAATAATTTGAACTGCTTTTTGACCAATCATGTCCATAATATGATGAACCTTTAATTGAGCTGTCAAAAATAACACAAATTGATATCAATGGAAAGGCAGAAAATGATCGATTTGGTTTCGCTTTGTTTTGCTTTATTCTGTTTTTTTCGTTTTCTAAGCATGACTAGTCGAAAGCGTTTCATGACATCACCCGCACTTTTACAAAATAAGCGCCTTCCATGTTATTCTTAGTAACGGCCATGGTTGGATTTGCCTCCTATCCGAAGACTGCTGCATTTGATTAACACTGAACTTTTGTTTCTTGGCCGTTTAACTCGACCTTGTTTGCAAGAAAGCTGTGAACATATTCCAAAACTTGAATATCTACTTACTTTTTGGATCTGTACTTGTGGCATATGCAACAATAGATTTTCCGTCAATTTTCAGGCAGTGACCCGAGACCTGACCGACATCATTCTCGGAATACATTTGGACAGTCTCGCGGGCCCACTCGTCGTTCATCGGCTTAGTGATTTCCTCGATACTTTCCTAAAACGTTCATTTTAACCATTATCAATAATAGTCCATTTTACAATTTTATGCTTGGTTGCCAAGCCTTTGAACAGGAGTGAGGCTAAGGGTGACCTTGTTATGATACAAACCTTGTTGCTTTTCAAATGTAAATCACTTTGTTATCATGCTAACTAAATACTGGTCTCTATCACAACAAGGTCACTTTCAGCCTCATTCCAAATCAGAGGCTTGGCGACTAAGTGCACAACTGCAAAATGGCCTATTCTTTATTTAGCGAATCTATCAGATATTTTTCCGAAATATATCTCTTCTTGATCACAGATATGACCTCATTAACATATAAAAAAAGTTGCAATTTGAAAACATTATTGAATAAACTATGCGCCATCTCGGACAAATCAATGATTAAAAAGATTTATAAAGACAATAACAGGGATATCTTATACAACCACACAACAGTGGACACTGTAGTCGACAGACGACTGAAGACTTATTTCATGTGTTTCGTTTAAGCCAAGTAAGCATTTAGTTTCCGTTTGGAAATCAAGAATAAAACGCTCTTAGTTAAGGAGGAACTCACAGCGCGTGCTGTTTGCTAACCTATCCAGCGTAGAAAATATGGTCGTGACATCGCTGCAACTCTTTAGCATGCGCCATTAGCTGCGTTGTGAGTAGTTTATTGCAATGCATACAAAAGTGTGAAGAAATCTCGGTGGTCGAACGTCTGCGCATGTGCGAATGGGGATGTGGCTAATTATGGGCATTGTGTTTCGGGCTGTCAGGAACAAGTTGTGTTACAAGAGCCATAAAAAACACACAAGCCATTTAGTTACAGTGGTTTAGAACCGTGTAATGTTTTCCGTAAAGCTCAAAACAAAATAATGATTCAGCAGGATACACGTAATTTACTGGGCTTTACGTTCTAAAGAACCTAGAGCTCTCGTTTTCTCTACCTTTATTTCCTTCTTTGGACGTTTTATTTTCTCGGCTCATTTTGCGTGACAAGGGTTGTGTATTACTGTTTAATTTGAAATTTTGCGCGAGAAATCGGCATGCGGCAGTTGATTGCCTTGCGCATGCCCGACGTTTGACAGCCACGCGCCATGTTTGGAAATTTTCAAATGAGTAGTAGTTCATTTGGGAGATAAAACTTAGCCGGCCCAGGTGAAAAGGAAATAAAGTAAAGAACTTTCGAGTCTCTCTAAACTACTGTATGATTTTAACTTGAGATCGCATCGGCTCGGTAAACTTTCGAGTACTTTGAGTTTACTGCTCTACCTTTCTCAAGCCAAGGTGAACTGATGCTTGAAAAGTAAAGCAAACTTGCTGACTTCAAGGAAGGCTTTGCGCCCTTTGAACTATTCTACGGCCGATAAACGTGTTGATGCGTCTAAAATCTATATTTTAAGGGAGGAGTTTGTGCTTAATTCAATAACTTTTAGAATTTTTGAGACAATAATCAAGAAAGTTTCACACTCACCTTTGCTGATACGTCGTGTACATCATGGTGTCCTGTGTGAAGAATATTGCACAAAAGTAATATCATAAGTGATGTTTTGCGTAAGTTGTCTTCATGTTTACGCCCTTGAACCGAAACATCAGTCCACAAAGTACTAAAAGCATAAGCGCTGTGTAATTTTTAGAGGTGGTAGTTGACAACTATGAGAGGAAGTGAAAGAACCGTAGCGAAACATGACAGAACGTTTACTCACTACAATTAACAGATATTAGCCATACCTTTTGCCACGGAGGGATTCAACGACAACTCCAGTAACAGGAAAGTCCAACCAGCCATGAAAAGAAACGATAAGCTTTTTCCAGTCATTTCTTAGTTCTGAAACACATGGAAGAATACGTAAAACTATCGAGTCATTCAGTTTAAATCGTAGTAGACAACGTATTCAACTCACAATCCGGCAGAGTTCCTGAGCTTGAGTTTATCCTTTGGCCTCAGTTTATTCTCAGATAGTCCCGAGAGTAGGTCCTTTACTAAGCCGGGCTGATAACGAACTATATTTCTTTCTGTCAGGCAGGGTTTTTAACCATGTCGTGTGAGGTTATGTCATATCACTTCATGTCAATTGATGCCAAATCTTGTTAAGTCATGTCAATTTATGTTTAGTGACGTCACCTCAGTAGTCAATTTAATGGAACGCATGTTAATTTTATAATGGGCTTATTTCCACACAAGTAAGTCTTATTTCATCTGATCAGCGGAAAGTGTGACATAAGGCATTAACATGTTGACACTTATTGTGACGAAATGCCGTGAAAAAATTCCAAAAAGCCACTAAAGAAAAGGGGCAACCAGCGTGGCGTTATGTGAATCATGTGTAAGATATTCCTTCCGTTTTTCAGTCGCTTGCTTGAGTAAGTGAGGTTTTTTAGTACAGATAAGAATCGGAAAGTTATATATGTTGCATGCGAGAAATATTTCTGGAAAGAAATAAACGTGTTTGTAAAGAGTGGTATATCCTTCTCAAGGGAATTGTAGTGAGATATAACAATGGAATTACACCTCGAGGTGACTTACTTCTAAGCCACATTATTAAGAACTGTTCCCGTGTTAAATTAATCTGAAAGCAGATGTCAGACCATGCAAAAGCTTTCTTAATCATAAAAAGCTTTGAAGCGAAACCGATCACGTGATAACCATAAAGGAGGGGAATCCAAATAACTAGACAAGTCATTTAATTTCTGCCTTCATTGCCAGATAGCAGAATATTTGATATATTTTTCTGTTCTGCTTGGGAAAGAATAAACTACTTTCTTTGTTTCGCCGCATTTCTCCAAAATTTGGATCATCCATCTGTAGCTTCAACTTGACTCGATACAAAAAACAAGACATATTCTGCCCTCAAGAGCAGGTTATTTATTTCCATTTGACAGTTTACACATGGTAGCATTTTGTGGTCCCCACTCAACTAAAAAAGAAAAGCTACCGCGAAACAAGATAATATCCAAATTGTATACATTTCCAGCTTCCTAAGTTTGTTTATCGTGTGGAAATTAAAAGAATAGAGAAGGTCACAGCATTAACAGAAGCCCAAATGTCTACTAACGTTTACATTATTAAAATAGCCGTGAATGGCCACTTAGAAGATTCAGTAAATAATTGTTATCCTTTTTTGAATACTATCGAAAACTAACACGATCTGATATTAAGTTGTGGAAAGATGGTGACTGGCATGATTAGAAAAGCTACGAAATTTGGACCGGTAACAGCAGCATTCGATTTCAAGTTAGAGTTCTTTTCTAGTTGTAAACCAAAACCAGAATAATCTAAACAAATCAGGATAAGTGTAAAGGCGTCATGGAGCGAACGCGAAATGATAATAAAAACAAGAAAACTGTCTGAAGATCGGAAAAACAGGAGGGCAAAGTCACGATTGGATTTAGTTTTGCATCTGATTTGAGCAAATTGTCTCGACCAATCAAAGAGGGAAGTCAACCAAAATTTATGCGATCACGCATTACTCTCAATATACTATTAAAAATAAAACGCTTCCCATTAGAGAAAGACAAAGAGAAAACTTTATATATTCACATATTTATCTGCGCTGCAGAGGTTAATTTACTGGCGAGCAATCACCTTTAAGGTTCATATTTCTAATTCAAAGTCCTATATACCGAGAGGATCATTTCAGGTAAAGTGCATAGTGTTGCGTTTTATTCCTCAGGAGTGAGCTGATTACTTATCTGAAGCACTAACGCAACTGGAACAAAAACTAGTTTTCTAGCAAAGGTTTAGCGTTTTAGTATGTTTTAAGAAATGAATCGAAGACCAAGGGGAAATGATGGAGGTCGATGAAAACAAGATAAACTGAACCAAGAGACGCATTTGATTAGTTCCATTCTGTTTTTATTCTTGATCCCAGTCTTTCTACATGTCTTCGGTTTATGAGTTTACGGTTTGGTTTCATATGCATATTATCGATAGCAATTTTTATTGCAAATTACCTTATTTACTGCGCATGTGTGTTCTCTGTTTCTATCCATGATATTATAGAGAAGCGATAAGACTTTCCAAAGAATCAGGCGTCACCTGGCCGGTGTTCATTGCAAGACCATTTTCATCAAATCCCCAAACCCGCCTCTTACCACTAAGGTATGACTCAAAATAAAAGTAGTCACTCCCAATTTCTCTGGGTACTTTTTTAAACAGAATTTCAGGGTAAAGACGTTTCACTTTATCCAAGTTGTTAAGACTGCGCAAAGGTGTCGACAGAGTCTATTGGAGAAAAAACACTGGATTAATTCTTAAACCAGAGAGGGTTGTATTATTGTAAGAAAATCTCTAGGAAACATTCAACTTCACACATTGTATTCAGTTAGTAATTTCTAGTATCCGTAAATGAATTTAGGCCGGTTATGTATCAGCGTTATCTCCTGTCATTTCCAAATGTTTCCAAAACTGAGGGAAAAAATAAATCATTTCGATAGCTATGAAAAGGAATTAAAGGTTTTAAACCAAGCTTATTTGGTGCTTGGATATTCATGGACCTCGCACAATTCTCACCAGAGGATGGACTATCAGAAAAGTGATTGGGAGGGGAGGGGGGGAAGGAGGGAGGTATGGAAGGGGGGGGGAGGATGGGGCAATGAGGGCTCCAAGAGATTCATGGATGTTTTCGGTTTTTTTTGTTTGTTTGGATGGTTTTTTTCTTTGTACTACTTGATTGAAATCTTTTCTTGTGTTTGTTTTTGTTGTTTTTCT
This sequence comes from Pocillopora damicornis, assembly GCF_964200805.1. NCBI lineage: Eukaryota > Metazoa > Cnidaria > Anthozoa > Scleractinia > Pocilloporidae > Pocillopora > Pocillopora damicornis. The sequence goes on along the minus strand of NC_142675.1, from coordinate 24,434,874 downwards.
TAATCCATATTTTGACTTGTTTTCTTTAGTAAATAACTTAAACTTTCCCCACCCCTCCCCCCCTTAAGGTTCCATCCCCGTGGGGGTGATACCTTTACAAAGACGGTGTCATCTGTTTTGTTTACGGCCACTGCGGTTCCACCACTGCTACTCTCCAAAATAACAATTATTTCGGCGTTTAGACCAGCAGTAAAGTGCAGAATAGTATGGACCATTACGTGAGCTGTCAAAAATAACACAAATTGATATCAATGGAAAGGCAGAAAATGATCGATTTGGACTCGCTTTGTTTTATTTTGTTTTTTTTTTCTTTCGTTTTTTAAGCATGACTAGTCGAAAGCGATTCATGACATCACCCGCACTTTTACAAAATAAGCGCCTTTCATGTTATTCTTAGTAACGGCCATGGTTGGATTTGCCTCCTATCCGAAAACTGCTGCATTTGATTTACATTGGACTTTTGTTTCTTGGCCGTTTTAACTCGACCTTGTTTACAATAAAGCTGTGAACATGTTCCAAAACTTGAATATCTACTTACTTTTTGGATCTGTCCCTGTGGCATATGCAACAATAGATTTTCCGTCAATTTTCAGGTAGTGACCCGGGACATTACCGTCTTCCTTTTTAGAAACCATTTGGTAAGCAAGGCGGTTCCACTCGTCGTTCATCGGCTTAGTGATTTCCTCAATGCTTCCCTAAAACGTTCATTAAAACCATTATCAATAATCTTCTATTTAGCCAAACCATCAGATATTTTTCCGAAATATATGTTTTATTGATGACAGATATGACATCATAAACATATAAATAAGTTGCAATTTGAAAACATTTTTCGATAAACTATGCGCCATCTTGGACAAAGAAATGATTAAAAAGATTTATATAGACAATAACAGGGATATCTATATCCCATCACACAACAGTGGGCACTGAATTCGACAGATGACTGAAGACTAATTTCATCTGTCTCGTTTGAGCCAAGTGTGCATTTAGTTACTGTTCAGGAATGAAGAATAAAACACTCTTAGCTAAGGAGGGACTCACAGCGCGCACTGTTTATTAACCTATGCAGCCTAGAAGGTCGTGACATCACTGCAACTCTTTAGCATGCGCCATTAGCTGTGTTGTGAGTAGTTGATTACAAAGCATAACAAAGTGTGAAGAAATCACATTGGTCGAACGTCTGCGCATGTGCGAGTGCTAATGTGACTAATTATGGGCGGCATGTTTCGGACTGTCAGAAACAAGTTGTGTTACAAGAGCCATTAAAAACACACAAGCCATTTAGTTACAGTGGTTTAGAACCGTGTAATGTTTTCCGTAAAGCTCAAAACAAAATAATGATTCAGCAGGATGCACGTAATTTATTAGGCTTTACGTTCTAAAGAACCTAGAGCTCTCGTTTTCTCTACCTTTATTTCCTTCTTTGGACATTTTATTTTCTCGGCTTATTTACCAATTTGATTGCCTTGCGCATGCCCGACGTTTGACAGCCATGTTGCGCCATGTTTGGAAATTTTCAAATGAGTAGTAGTTCATTAGGAGATAAAAACTTAGCCGGCTCAGATGAAAAGGAAATAAAGTAAAGAACTCTCGAACCTCTCTAAACTACTGTATGATTTCAACTTGAAGATTGCATCGGTTCGGAAAACTTTCGAATACTTTGAGTTTACCGTTCTTCGTTTCTCAAGCCAAGGTGAACTGATGCTTAAAAAATAAAGCAAACTTGCTGACTTCAAGGAAGGCTTTGCGACCTTTGGACTATTCTACGGCCGATAAACGTTGTTTTCCAGTGTTGATGTGTCTAAAATTTATATTTTAAAAGAAGATTTGTGCTTAATTCAATAACTTTTAGAATTTTCGAGATAAGAATGAAGAACGTTTCACACTCACCTTTGCTAATCCGTCGTGTACATCATGGTGTCCTGTGTGAAGAACATGTACAGAAGTAAAATCATAAGTGATGTTTTGCGCAAGTTCTCTTCATGTTTACACCCTAGAACCGAAACGTTGGTCGAAAAAGTACTAAAAGCATAAGTGCTGTGTAATTTTTAGAGGTGGTTGTTGACAACTATGAGAGGAAGTGAAAAAACCGTGGCGAAACATGACATGACGTTTACTCACTAGAATTAATAGATATTAGCCATACCTTTGCCACGGAGGGATTCAAACGACAACTCCAGTAACAGGAAAGTCCAACCAGCCATGAAAAGAAACGATAAGCTTTTTCCAGTCATTTCTTAGTTCTGAAACACACAGAAGAATACGTAAAACTATCGAGTCATTCAGTTTAAATCGTAGTAGACAACGTATTCAACTCACAATCCGGCAGAGTTCCTGAGCTTGAGTTTATCCTTTGGTCTCAGTTTATTCTCAGATAGTCCCGAGAGTAGGTCCTTTACGAAGCCTGGCTGATGACGAGCTATATTGCCTTCTCTAAGTCAGGGTTTTTAACTATGTCGTGTGAGGTTTTGTCATATCATTTAATGTCAATTGATGTCAAATCTTGTCAAGTCAGGTCAATTTATGTCAAGTTACACTACGTCAGTAGTCAATTTGATGGAACGCCCACCAATTTTATAATGGGCTTATTCTCATACAAGTAAGTCTTATTTCATCTGATTAGCGGAAAGTGTGACACAAGGCATTAACATTTTGACACTTATTGTGACGAAATGCCGTGAAAAATGCGAAAAAGCCACCAAAGAAAAGGAGCAAACAGTGTGGTGTTATGTGAATCATGTGTAAGATATTCCTTCCGTTTTTTCGGTCGTTCGCTTGAGTAAGTAAGGTTTTTTAGTACAGATAAGAATCGGAAAGTTATATATTTTGCACGCGAAAAATATTTCTGGAAAGAAATAAACGTGTTTGTAAAGAGTGGTATATCCTTCTCAAGGGAATTGTAGTGAGATATAACAATGATATTACACCTCGAGGTGACTTACTTCTAAGCCACATTTTAAAGAACCGATGTCAGACCATGCAAAAGCTTTCTTAATCATAAAAAGCTTTGAAGCGAAACCGATCACGTGATAACCATAAAGGGGGAGAATCCAAATAACTAGACAAGTCATTTAATTTCTGCCTTCATTGCCAGGTAGCAGAATATTTGATATATTTTTCTGCTCTGCTCAGGAAAGAATCAACTACCTTCTTTCATTTTTCCAAAATTTGGGTCATACTTCTGTAGCTTCAACTTGACTCGACACAAAAAACGAGACATATTCTGCCCTCGAGAACAGGTTATTTATTTCCTTTTGACAGTTTATACGTAGTAGCATTTTAAGGCCCCCACTCAAAAAAAAGGTGATATCCAAATTGCCTACGTTTGCAAGTTCCTATGTTTGTTTACCGTGTGCAAATTAAAGGAATAGAGAAAGGTCACAGCATTGACAGAAGCACAGTGTCCCTTAATTTTAATGTTCACATTATTAAAATACCAATGAGTGGCCACTTAAAATAGACAGTAAGTAATTGTTGTTCTGCTTTGAATACTATCGAAAACCATCAAGATTTGATATTAAGTTGTGAAAAGATGGTGACTGGTATGATCAGAGAGTCTACGTTTGGTCCGGTAACAGCAGCATTCGATTCCAGGTTAGAGTTCTTTTCTAATTGTACCCCAAAACAAGAATAATCTGAACGAGTAATCAAGATAAGTGAAAAGGTGTCAAGGAACCGTCGCGAACTGATAATAACAACATGAAAAGAGCGGGAAACAGGAGGGCAAAGTCATGACTGGATTTAGTTTTGCATTTGGTGCAAATGAAAGAAGGGAATTAACAAAAATTAAATGTGATCACGGATTACTCTCAAGATACAATTAAAAATAAATATATATAATATATATTCCACTATATATTCATAAATTCATCTTCGCTGCAGAGGTTAATTTATTGGCGAGCGATCACCTTTAAGGTTTATATTTTTAGCCCAGTGTCCTATATACTGAGAGGATCAGTTCAGGTAAAGTGCATAGTGTTGCATTTTTTTCCACGGGAGTGAGCTGATTACGTATCTGAAGCACCAACACAACCGGAACAAAAACCAGTTTTCTAGCAAAGGTGTAGCGTTTCAATATGTTTTAAGAAATGAATCGAGGGCCGAGGGGAAACGATGAAGGTCGATGAAAACAAGACATACTCAACCAAGAGACGCTTGTGCTTAGTTTCATTGTTTTAATTCTTGATCACAGTATTTCTACATGTCTTTGGTTTATGAGTTTACGGTTTGGTTTCACATCCATATTATCGATGGCAATTTTTATTTCAAAATTACTCTATTTACTGCGCATGTGTGTTCTCTGTTTCTATCCATGACGTTAGCCTCGAGTGAAAAGACTTTCCTCAGAATTGGGCGTCACCTGGCCGGTGTTCATTGGAAGACCATATTTATCAAATCCCAAAACCCGCCTCTTGTCTTTAAGGTTTGACTGAAAATAGAAGTAGTCACTCCCAACTTCTCTAGGTACTTTTTTAAACAGAATTTCAGGATAAAGACGTTTCACTTTATCCAAGTTGTTAAGACTGCGCAAAGGTGTCGACAGAGTCTAATGGAGAAAAAACACTGGATTAATTCTTAAACCAGATAGGGTTAGATTATTGTTAGAAAGTCTCTAGGAAGCATTTAACTTCACACATTGTATTCAGTTAGTAATTGTCAGCTTTCTTTTATCAATTTAAGCCGCTTATGTGTCAGCATTATCTCCTTCCATTTCCAAATGTGTCCTAAACTAAGAAAAACTAAATCATTTTGGTAGTTACGAACAGGAATTGAAGGTTCTAAACCAAGCGGATTTGGAGCTTATATATTCATATAGGTTGAAATCTTTTTTCTTTTGTTTCTTCTTGATCCATATTTAAACTTGTTATATTTAGTAATTAACTTGAACTTTCTCCAACCCCCCTCCCTCCCCCTTCTTCTCTTAACGTTCGATTCCCGTTGGTGACGATACCTTTACAAAGATGGTGTCATCTCTTTTGTTTACGGCCACTGCGGTTCCACCAGTGCTACTCTCCAAAATACAAATTTCCTCGTATTTTCGTGCTGCATTTTGGCTTCTGCTCAAAATTGAATGGATCTTTAATTGAGCTGTCAAAAATAACGCAACTTGATATCACTGGAAAGACAGTAAACGATCGATTTGAATTTGCTGTTTTGTGGCTGGTCGAAAGCGTTTCATTACATCACTCACACTTTTACAAAATCAGCGCCTTCTATTTGGTCAAAGTATGAATTATTATGTCTTATTGGAGGGTTTATATTCAAGAGGAACTAAAAAAAAGATTGAAAAGCTGAGGCAGATCAGAATATTTCTTAAGAAGGGTGTATCACTGAGGAATGAAAAAACTGATGGGTGACGTAAACCAATATTTTGCAAAATTCTAGCTACATTAGAAAGCGACAGGTCATCTCAGGAAGGGGGAAGTGCACACTGCGCCCCTAGATCCGCCCTTAGGAAGGGGTAATCATGAACATGATTGAACTAGGTTCAGACGGAGGACGCACTCAACACCAGAGTTTAAAATTATAAAGTACCGACAGGTTGGTTTATACTGGTTGATTCCCAAGAAATGGAATTTTGCTAATAAGAACAATCTAAAGGCCGTATATTTTCTGTTTCATAGATTTAGTATCTTTACATGTTAAAAGCATATCCTGGGGTAGTTTGAAACTCAAGAATGCCAGGCGTGAAGACAAGGCTTTGTTGCAAGGTCTTGATACTATTCTTTAAAAGCGCTGATTCGCAAAAACTGAATTGATAAAAAACTATGGAAAGTGAAAAGTGTGAATATCTGGCCGGTCTGTAGAGATTGTATGGTAAATTTTTATTCTTAGTAACGGCCATGGTTAGATTTGCCTCATCCGAAGACTGCTGCATTTGATTTACATTGAATTTTGTTTCTTGTCCATGTACCTCGATCTTTTCACGAATAAAGCTTTGAATATGTGGCCAAACTGGAATATATACTTACTTTTTGGATCTGTCGCTAGGGCATATGTAACAATAGATTTTCCGTCAATTTTCAGGTAGTGACCAAAGATAGGACCTTCTTGGTTTAGGGACACGAACTGCTTATTGTTTCTGCGGTACCACTGGTCGTTCATCGGCTTAGTGATTTCCTCAATGCTTTCCTAAAACATTACCAATGATGTTATCTAACCATTATCAATAATCCTTCGTTTAGCGAATCCATCAGATATTTTTTCGAAATATATCCCTTACTGATCACAGATATGACCTCATAAACGTTTAAATAAGATGAAATTTAAAATATCATTGGATGAACTTTGCACCATCCTGGACAAAGCAATAATTAGAAGGAATTATTTAGAAAATAACAGGAACATCGAATATATCATGACTGTAGACTAATTTCATGTGTTTCGTTTAAGCCAAGTGTGCATTAAGTATCTGTTCGGAAATCAAGAATAAAATGCTTTTAGTTAGGGAGAACTCACAGCGTGTGCTGTTTGTTAACCTATCCAGCCTAAAAAATATGGTCGTGACGTGACTGCAACTCTTTAGTATGCGCGATAAGCTGCGTTGTGGGTTGTTGATTACATAGCATAACAAAGTTGTCTTCCAGGAGCTATAAAAATCACACAAGTCATTTATTTACAGTGGTTTAGAACCGTCTAATGTTTTCCATGAACCTCAAAAGGAAATGGAAAATCAGCAGAATACACGTAATTTACTAGGATTTACGTTCCAAAAATTTTGAGCTCTCGTTTTCTCTACTTTTGTTTCCTTTTATGGACGTTTTATTTTTCCGGCTCATTTTGCGTGACAAGGGTTGTGTATTATGGTTGCATTTGACATTTTGTGCGGGAAATCGACGCGCGAGAGGCCAAATTGACTCCCTTACGCATGCCCGACGTTTGACAGCCATATTCCGCCATGTTGGAAAAGTTTTAAATGAGTAGTAGCTCATCGGAAGATAAACGCTTTACCGACCCAGATGAAAAGGAAATAAAATGAAGAACTCTCGAATCTCTGAAAAGTACTGTAAGATTTCAATTTGGAGATTGCATCGGCTCGGTAAACTTTCGAGTACTTTGAGGTTACCGTTCCTCGTTTCTCAAGCCTAGGTTAACTGGTACTCGGAAAATAAAGCAAACTTGCCGCCTTCAAGGAAGGCTTTGCGACCTTTGGACTATTCTACGGAAACTTATACACCCTTTGTTCATAAGAGAAACCTTATATGAAAAATAAGCATTTTTGTCCTGCTTCAGTTTACCGGCGGATTTTCAAATTTAAGGTTAATCCAAGAAATTTGCATGTTAACTCTCAAACTCGATCCACAACCGTGTTTGTCCGAGAGCAAAACTAAATTCGACCGTGTTTGATCTTGATTTCTGAGTAGTATTCTTATACACATGTATCACCTTTTCGTTTTATATCTCCGTTGTCTTTATATGACCTTGCTTTAGAAGCAGAAGATCTAAAAATTATCTATTATACATGGTATTTGCCTTTTCTGTGTCCTAAACTTTCGAGTTATGCAAAGGTAGGTGAAACACTGCTCTCGCAGCAAAGAGAGAATCATCCATCAATAATACGGCCCCTTCGATTTGAGAAGGATAGTTGAGAAAGTTTCACACTCACCTTTGCTGATCCGTCGTGTACATCGTGGTGTCCTGTGTGAAGTATATGGTCAGAAGTAGAATCATAAGTGATATTTTGCGTAAGCTGTCTTTACGCATTTACCTTTGCACCGATACATCGATCGAGAAAGTACCAAAAGCATATGTGCTGTATAACCTTAGAGCTGTTCAAGTTGTTTTTATAACTTTTAGATGTTGACAGCTATGAAAAAAAAAAACCGTTGCGAAAGATGACAGGACGTAGTGGACAATTAATAGATATTAACCAAACCTTTTACCACTGAGGGATTCAACGACAACTCCAGTAACAGGAAAGTCCAACCAGCCATGAAAAGAAAGGATAAGCTTTTTCCAGCCATTTCTTAGTTCTGAAACACATAAAAAAATAGATAAAACTGTCGAGTCATTAAGTTTAAATCGTAGTGTAAAACGTATTCAACTTACAGTCCGGCAGAGTTCCTGAGTTTGAGTTTATCCTTTAGCCTCAGTTTATCCTCAGATAGTCCCGAGAGTAGGTCCTTTACTAAGCCTGGCTGATAACGAGCTATATTGCCCTCTGTCAAGCAGGGTTTTTAACCATGTCGTGTGAGGTTATGTCATATCATTTCAGGTCAATTGATGTCAAATCATGTCAAGTCATGTCAATTTATGTCGAGTTACATCACCTCAGTAGTCAATTTATGGAACGCTTGTCAATTTTATAATGGGCTGTTTTCACACAAGTAAGTCTTATTTCATCAGCCGTAAGTGTGACGCAAGGCATTAAGATTTTTATGCTTGTTGTCACAAAATGCCGTGAAAAATGCGAAAAAGCCATCAAAGAAAATGAACAACCAGCGTGGCTTTGTGTGAATCATGTGTAAGGTATTCCTCCCGTTTTTCGGTCGCTTGCTTGAATTAGAGATATTTTCTTAGTACAGATAAGAATCGGAAGTTATATATTCCCCATGCAAGAAATATTTCACGAAAGAAATAAACGTATCTGTAACGAGAGGTGTTTTGATACAACAGTGAAAAATTACACCTCGAGGTGACTTAACTGTATGTCACATTTGAAAGAAATGTTCCCCTGTAAAATGAATCTAAAGGAAGCAGATATACATACAAAATTAGTCATAAAAAGCTTTGAAGCGAAACCGATAACGCGATAACCATAAATGCGTAGCCAAATAACTAGAGAAGTTATAACATTTCTGCCTTCATTGCCAGAGAGCAGAATATTTAATATATTTTTTTCTGGTCTGCTCTCTGCCGATTGTTGCTCTTCGGAAAAAAAGCGGAGTTCACTAGGTCCCTTTCTGAGAAGACAATGATACCGACATCGGTCCTCTCACTCATTTTAGCACTTTTATAGTCGACAACTTTTGCGGCCGAGAGTCTGCCGTTTTTTAAAAAAAAAAAAACCTTGTTCCCCCTTACGAGACTATTGCAAAGGCCTTGAAGGACTTATTTCTTTGGGTTTTTTATTATGTGGTGTGAAGCTGTGTCGAGTCATGTCAAATCTTGTCAAGTTATGTCAATTTATGTTGAGTCACATAACCTTAGTGGCCCTTTAATAGAACGCTTGTCAATTTTTTAATGACCTGATTTTCACACAAGTAAGTCATATTTCATCAGCGGAAAGTGTGACACAAGGAATTAACATTTTGACACTTATGTGACGAAATGCTGTGAAAAATGCGAAAAAGCCACTAAAGAAAATGAACAACCCGCGTGGCGTTATGTAAATTATGTGTAAGATATTCCATCCGTTTTTCAGTCGTTTGCTTGGGTAAGCAAGATTTAGTTCATATAAGAATTAAAACTGCATGGAATATTGCTCGTGTTCAAATAGACATCTCAGTCGTTCGCTGCGCTCACTCGCGTGCTATCGAGTTGAACACTCGGAGAGAAGTTCTGTATTGTTCTCTATTTCTGTTCTGCTCTTGAAAGAATAAGCTACTTTCTTTGTTTTGCCGTATTTTTTCAAAATTTGGAGAATCCTTTTGTAGCTTCAACTCCACTTGATATAACAAACAAGACATATTCTGCCCTCAAGAACAGGTTATTTATCTCCTTTTGACATTTTAAACGTAGTAGAATTTTGAGGTCCCCACTCAACTAAAAAAAAATCTTCCGCGAAGAAAGATAATACCCAAATTCCCTACGTTTGCAAGTTCCTATGTTTGTCTGTCGTGTGCAAATGAAAGGAATAGAGAAAGGTCACAGCATTAACAGAAGCCCCAGTGTCCCTTAATTTGAACGTTCACATTATTAAAATACCCGTAAGGGGCCACTTAGAATAAGAAATGATTGTTATTTGCTTTGAGTACTATCCAAAACTAACAAGATTTGATATTAAGTTGTGGAATGATAGTGACTGGTATGATTAGAGAGTCTACGAAATTTGTCGCGGTAACGGCAGCATTTGACTCCAAGTTAGAGTTCTTTTCTAGTTGTAGCCCAAAACCAAAATAATCTAAACAAGTAATCAGAATAAGTGAAAAGGTGTCAAGGAGCGAACGCGAAATGATAATAAAAACAAGAAAAGAGCGGGAAAACAGGAGGGCAAAGTCACCATTGGATTTAGTTTTGCATTTGATTTGAGCAAATTGTCTGACAAATCAAAGAGAGAAAATTAAACAAAATTAATGTGATCTTGGACTACTCTCAATATACAATTGAAAATAAAACGTTTCCCACTAGAGTAGGATAAAGAGGAACTCTATACATTCATAAATTCATCTGCGCTGCAGACTTGAATTTAATGGCGAGTGATTTCCTTTAAGGTTTATATTTCTAGCCCAGTGTCCTATATACTGAGAGGATCAGTTCAGGTAAAGTGCATAGTGATGCATTTTTTCCCTTGGGAGTGAGCTGATTACGTATCTGAAGCACCAACGCAATCGGAACAAAAACCAGTTTTCTAGCAAAGGTGTAGCGTTTCAATATGTTTTAAGAAATGAATCGAGGGCCGAGGGGAAACGATGAATGTCGATGAAAACAAGACATACTCAACCAAGAGACGCTTGTGCTTAGTTTCACTGTTTTTATTCTTGATCACAGTATTTCTACATGTCTTTGGTTTATGAGTTTACGGTTTGGTTTCATATCCATATTATCGATGGCAATTTTTATTTCAAAATTACTCTATTTACTGCGCATGTGTGTTCTCTGTTTCTATCCATGACGTTAGCCTCGAGTGAAAAGACTTTCCTCAGAATTGGGCGTCACCTGGCCGGTGTTCATTGGAAGACCATATTCATCAAATCCCAAAACCCGCCTCTTATCTTTAAGGTTTGACTGAAAATAGAAGTAGTAACTCCCAGCTTCTCTGGGTACTTTTTTAAACAGAATCTCAGGGTAAAGACGTTTCACTTTATCCAAGTTGTTAAGACTGCGCAAAGGTGTCGACAGAGTCTAATGGAGAAAAAACACTGGATTAATTCTTAAACCAGATAGGGTTAGATTATTGTTAGAAAGTCTCTAGGAAGCATTTAACTTCACACATTGTTAGTAATTGCCAGCTTTCTTTTATCAATTTAAGCTGCTTATGTGTCAGCATTATCTCCTTCCATTTCCAAATGTGTCCTAAACTAAGAAAAACTAAATCATTTTGGTAGTTACGAACAGGAATTGAAGGTTCTAAACCAAGCGGATTTGGAGCTTATATATTCATATAGGTTGAAATCTTTTTTTCTTTTGTATCTTCTTGATCCATATTTAAACTTGTTATATTTAGTAATTAACTTGAACTTTCCCTAACCCCCCTCCCCCCCTTCTTCCCTTGACGTTCGATTCCCGTGGGTGACGATACCTTTACAAAGATGGTGTCATCTCTTTTGTTTACGGCCACTGCGGTTCCACCAGTGCTACTCTCCAAAATACAAAATTCCTCCAATTTTCCTCCTGCATTTTGGCTTCCGGTCACAAGTCCATGGAACTTTAATTGAGCTGTCAAAAATAACGCAACTTGATATCACTGGAAAGACGGTAAACGATCGATTTAGATTTGCTGTTTTGTGGCTGGTCGAAAGCGTTTCATTAGATCACTCACACTTTTACAAAATCAGCGCCTTCTATTTGGTCAAAGTATGAATTATTATGTCTTATTGGAGGGTTTATATTCAAGAGGAACTAAAAGCTGAGGCAGATCAAGAATATTTCTTAAGAAGGGTGTATCACTGAGGAATAAAGTAACTGATGAGTGACGTAAACCAATATTTTGCAAAACTCTAGCTACATTAGAAAGCGACAGGTCATCTCAGGAAGGGGGAAGTGCACACTGCGCCCCTAGATCCGCCCTTAGGAAGGGGTAATCATGAACATGATTGAACTAGGTTCAGACGGAGGACGCACTCAACACCAGAGTTTAAAATTATAAAGTACCGACAGGTTGGTTTATACTGGTTGATTCCCAAGAAATGGAATTTTGCTAATAAAAACAATCTAAAGGCCGTATATTTTCTGTTTCATAGATTTAGTATCTTTACATGTTAAAAGCCTATCCTGGGGTAGTTTGAAACTCAAGAATGCCAGGCTAGACAAGGCTTTGTTGCAAGGTCTTGATACTATTCTTTAAAAGCGCTGATTCGCAAAAACTGAAGTGATAAAAAACTATGAAAAGCGAAAAGTGTGAATATCAGGCCGGTCTGTAGATGTCTGTAGAGATTGTATGGTAAATTTTTATTCTTAGTAACGGCTATGGTTAGATTTGCCTCATCCGAAGACTGCTGCATTTGATTTACATTGAATTTTGTTTCTTGTCCATGTACCTCGATCTTTTCACGAATAAAGCTGTGAATATGTGAATACTTACTTTTTGGATCTGTCCTTTGGGCATATGTAACAACAGATGTTCCGTCAATTTTCAGGTAGTGACCAAAGATAGGACCGTTTTGCTTTTGAGCCACGAACCGATCATTGTTTCTGCGGTACCACTGGTCGTTCATCGGCTTAGTGATTTCCTCAATGCTTACCTAAAACATTACCAATAATGTTGTCTAACCATTATCAATAATCCTTCATTTAGCGAATCCATCAGATATTTTTTTTCGAAATATATCCCTTACTGATCACAGATATGACCTCATAAACGTTTAAATAAGATGAAATTTAAAATATCATTGGATGAACTTTGCACCAAAGGAAAAAGGAATTATTTAGAAAATAACAGGAACATCGAATATCCCATGACTGTAGACTAATTTCATGTGTTTCGTTTAAGCCAAGCGTGCATTAAGTATCTGTTCGGAAATCAGGAATAAAATGCTTTTAGTTAAGGAGAACTCACAGCGTGTGCTGTTTGTTAACCTATCCAGCCTAAAAAATATGGTCGTGACGTGACTGCAACTCTTTAGTATGCGCGATAAGCTGCGTTGTGGGTTGTTGATTACATAGCATAACAAAGTTGCCTTCCAGGAGCTATAAAAACCACACAAGTCATTTAGTTACAGTGGTTTAGAACCGTCTAATGTTTTCCATGAACCTCAAAAGGAAATGGAAAATCAGCAGAATACACGTAATTTACTAGGCTTTACGTTCCAAGAATTTTGAGCTCTCCTTTTCTCTACTTTTGTTTCCTTCTATGGACGTTTTATTTTTCCGGCTTGTTTTGCGTGACAAAGGTTGTGTATTATGGTTGCATTTGGCATTTTGTGCGAGAAATCGGCGCGCGACAGGCCAAATTGACTCCCTTACGCATGCCCGACGTTTGACAGCCATGTTCCGCCATGTTGGAAAATTATCAAGTGAGTAGGAGCTCATCTGAAGATAAACACTTAGCCGGCCCAGTTTAAAAGGAAATAAAGTGAAGAACTCTCAAATCTCTGAAAAATTACTGTAAGATTTCAATTTGGAGATTGCAAACTTTCGAGTACTTTGAGGTTACCGTTCCTCGTTTCTCAAGCCAAGGTTAACTGGTACTTGGAAAATAAAGCAAACTTGCCGCCTTCAAGGAAGGATTTGCAACCTTTGGACTAGTCTACGGAAATTTATACACTCTTTGCTCATAAGAGAAACCTTATATGAAAAATAGGCATTTTTGTCCTGCTTCAGTTTACCGGCGGATTTTCAAATTTAAGGTTAATCCAAGAAATTTGCATGTTAACTCATGCATGATCCACAACCGTGTTTGTCCGAGAGCAAAACTAAATTCGACTGTGTTTGATCTTGATTTCTGAGTAGCATTCTTATACACATGTATCACCTTTTAGTTTTATATCTCCGTTGCCTTTATATGACCTTGCTTTAGAAGAAGAAGATCTAAAAATTATCTATTATACATGGTATTTGCCCTTTCTGTGTCCTAAACTTTCGAGTTATGCGAAGGTAGGTGAAACACTCCTCTCACAGCGAAGAGAGAGTCACCCATCAATAATACGGCGCCTTCAATTTGAGAAGGATAGTAGAGAAAGTTTCACACTCACCTTTGCTGATTCGTCGCGTACATCGTGGTGTCCTGTGTGAAGTATATGGTCAGAAGTAGAATCATAAGTGATATTTTATTTTGCGTAAGCTGTCTTTACGCTTTTACCTTTGCACCGATACATCGATCGAGAAAGTACTAAGGGCATAGGTGCTGTATAACCTTGGAGCTGTTCAAGTTGTTTTTATAACTTTTAGATGTTGACAGCTATGAAAAAAAAACCGTAGCGAAACATGACAGGACGTACTGGACAATTAATAGATATTAACCAAACCTTTTGCCACGGAGGGATTCAACGACAATTCCAGTAACAGGAAAGTCCAACCAGTCATGAAAAGAAACGATAAGCTTTTTCCAGCCATTTCTTAGTTCTGAAACACATAAAAAAATAGATAAAACTGTCGAGTCATTAAGTTTAAATCGTAGTGTAAAACGTATTCAACTTACAGTCCGGCAGAGTTCCTGAGTTTGAGTTTATCCTTTAGCCTCAGTTTATCCTCAGATAGTCCCGAGAGTAGGTCCTTTACTAAGCCTGGCTGATAACGAGCTATATTGCCCTCTGTCAAGCAGGGTTTTTAACCATGTCGTGTGAGGTTATGTCATATCATTTCATGTCAATTGATGTCAAATCATGTCAAGTCATGTCAATTTATGTCGAGTTACACCACCTCAGTAGTCAATTTATGGAACGCTTGTCAATTTTATAATGGGCTGTTTTCACACAAGTAAGTCTTATTTCATCAGCCGTAAGTGTGACGCAAGGCATTGACATTTTTATGCTTGTTGTCACAAAATGCCGTGAAAAATGCGAAAAAGCCATCAAAGAAAATGAACAACCAGCGTGGCTTTGTGTGAATCATGTGTAAGATATTCCTTCCGTTTTTCGGTCGCTTGCTTGAATAAGAGATGTTTTCTTAGTACAGATAAGAATCGGAAGTTATATATTTCCCATGCAAGAAATATTTCACGAAAGAAATAAACGTATCTGTAACGAGAGGTGTTTTGATACAACAGTGAAAAATTACACCTCGAGGTAACTTAACTGTATGTCACATTTGAAAGAACTGTTCCCCTGTAAAATGAATCTGAAAGCAGATCTACACACAAAATTAGTCATAAAAAGCTTTGAAGCGAAACCGATAACGCGATAACCATAAAATGCGTAGCCAAATAACCAGAGAAGTCATTAAATTTCTGCCTTCATTGCTAGAGAGCAGAATATTTAATATTTTTTTTTCTGGTCTGCTCTCTGCCGACCGTTGCCCTTCGGAAAAAAAAGCTGAGTTCACTAGGTCCCTTTCTGAGAAGACAATGATACCGACATCGGTCCTCTCCCTCATTTTAGCACTTTTATAGTCGACAACTTTTGTGGCCAAGAGTCTGCCGTTTTTTTTTTAAAAAAAAAAACCTAGTTCCCCCTTACGAGACTATTGCAAAGGCCTTGAAGGACTTATTTCTTCGGGTTTTTTATTATGTGGTGTGAAGCTGTGTCAAGTCATGACAAATCTTGTCAAATTATGTTAATTTATGTTGAGTCACATAACCTTAGTGGCCCTTTAATAGAACGCTTGTCAATTTTTTAATGAACTGATTTTCACACAAGTAAGTCATATTTCATCAGCGGAAAATGTGACACATGGAATTAACATTTTGACACTTATTGTGACGAAATGCTGTGAAAAATGCGAAAAAGCCACTAAAGAAAATGAACAACCCGCGTGGCGTTATGTAAATTATGTGTAAGATATTCCATCCGTTTTTCAGTCGTTTGCTTGGGTAAGCAAGATTTAGTTCATATAAGAATTAAAACTGCATGGAATATTGCTCGTGTTCAAATAGACATCTCAGTCGTTCGCTGCGCTCACTCGCGTGCTATCGAGTTGAACACTCGGGGAGAAGTTCTGTATTGTTCTCTATTTCTGTTCTGCTCTTGAAAGAATAAGCTACTTTCTTTGTTTTGCCGTATTTTTTCAAAATTTGGAGCATCCTTTTGTAGCTTCAACTCCACATGATATAACAAACAAGACATATTCTGCCCTCAAGAACAGGTTATTTATCTCCTTTTGACATTTTAAACGTAATAGAATTTTGAGGTCCCCACTCAACTCAAAAAAAACCTTCCGCGAAGAAAGATAACACCCAAATTCCCTACGTTTGCAAGTTCCTATGTTTGTCTGTCTTGTGCAAATGAAAGGACTAGAGAAAGGTCACAGCATTGACAGAAGCCCCAGTGTCCCTTAATTTGAACGTTCACATCATTAAAATACCCGTGAGTGGCCACTTAGAATAAGAAATGATTGTCATTTGCTTTGAGTACTATCCAAAACTAACAAGATTTGATATTAAGTTGTGGAATGATAGTGACTGGTATGATTAGAGAGTCTACGAAATTTGGTGTAGTAACAGCAGCATTCGACTCCAAGTTAGAGTTCTTTTCTAGTTGTAGCCCAAAACCAAAATAATCTAAACAAGTAATCAGAATAAGTGAAAAGGTGTCAAGGAGCGAACGCGAAATGATAATAAAAACAAGAAAAGAGCGGGAAAACAGGAGGGCAAAGTCACCATTGGATTTAGTTTTGCATTTGATTTGAGCAAATTGTCTGACAAATCAAAGAGAGAAAATTAAACAAAATTAATGTGATCTTGGACTACTCTCAATATACAATTGAAAATAAAACGTTTCCCACTAGAGTAGGATAAAGAGGAACTCTATACATTCATAAATTCATCTGCGCTGCAGACTTGAATTTAATGGCGAGTGATTTCCTTTAAGGTTTATATTTCTAGCCCAGTGTCCTATATACTGAGAGGATCAGTTCAGGTAAAGTGCATAGTGATGCATTTTTTCCCTTGGGAGTGAGCTGATTACGTATCTGAAGCACCAACGCAATCGGAACAAAAACCAGTTTTCTAGCAAAGGTGTAGCGTTTCAATATGTTTTAAGAAATGAATCGAGGGCCGAGGGGAAACGATGAATGTCGATGAAAACAAGACATACTCAACCAAGAGACGCTTGTGCTTAGTTTCACTGTTTTTATTCTTGATCACAGTATTTCTACATGTCTTTGGTTTATGAGTTTACGGTTTGGTTTCATATCCATATTATCGATGGCAATTTTTATTTCAAAATTACTCTATTTACTGCGCATGTGTGTTCTCTGTTTCTATCCATGACGTTAGCCTCGAGTGAAAAGACTTTCCTCAGAATTGGGCGTCACCTGGCCGGTGTTCATTGGAAGACCATATTTATCAAATCCCAAAACCCGCCTCTTATCTTTAAGGTTTGACTGAAAATAGAAGTAGTCACTCCCAACTTCTCTAGGTACTTGTTTAAACAGAATTTCAGGATAAAGACGTATC
>NC_142675.1:24342500-24412500 GCF_964200805.1 Pocillopora damicornis | reverse complement strand
GAGCAGAATATTTAATATATTTTTTTCTGGTCTGCTCTCTGCCGACCGTTGCCCTTCGGAAAAAAAAGCTGAGTTCACTAGGTCCCTTTCTGAGAAGACAATGATACTGACATCGGTCCTCTCACTCATTTTAGCACTTTTATAGTCGACAACTTTTGTGGCCAAGAGTCTGCCGTTTTTTTAAAAAAAAAAAACCTAGTTCCCCCTTACGAGACTATTGCAAAGGCCTTGAAGGACTTATTTCTTCGGGTTTTTTATTATGTGGTGTGAAGCTGTGTCAAGTCATGTCAAATCTTGTCAAGTTATGTTAATTTATGTTGAGTCACATAACCTTAGTGGCCCTTTAATAGAACGCTTGTCAATTTTTTAATGAACTGATTTTCACACAAGTAAGTCATATTTCATCAGCGGAAAGTGTGACACAAGGAATTAACATTTTGACACTTACTGTGACGAAATGCTATGAAAAATGCGAAAAAGCCACTAAAGAAAATGAACAACCCGCGTGGCGTTATGTAAATTATGTGTAAGATATTCCATCCGTTTTTCAGTCGTTTGCTTGGGTAAGCAAGATTTAGTTCATATAAGAATTAAAACTGCATGGAATATTGCTCGTGTTCAAATAGACATCTCAGTCGTTCGCTGCGCTCACTCGCGTGCTATCGAGTTGAACACTCGGAGAGAAGTTCTGTATTGTTCTCTATTTCTGTTCTGCTCTTGAAAGAATAAGCTACTTTCTTTGTTTTGCCGTATTTTTTCAAAATTTGGAGCATCCTTTTGTAGCTTCAACTCCACTTGATATAACAAACAAGACATATTCTGCCCTCAAGAACAGGTTATTTATCTCCTTTTGACATTTTAAACGTAATAGAATTTTGAGGTCCCCACTCAACTCAAAAAAAACCTTCCGCGAAGAAAGATAATACCCAAATTGCCTACGTTTGCAAGTTCCTATGTTTGTCTGTCGTGTGCAAATGAAAGGACTAGAGAAAGGTCACAGCATTGACAGAAGCCCCAGTGTCCCTTAATCTGAACGTTCACATCATTAAAATACCCGTAAGTGGCCACTTAGAATAAGAAATGATTGTTATTTGCTTTGAGTACTATCCAAAACTAACAACTTGATATTAAGTTGTGGAATGATAGTGACTGGTATGATTAGAGAGTCTACGAAATTTGGTGTGGTAACAGCAGCATTCGACTCCAAGTTAGAGTTCTTTTCTAGTTGTAGCCCAAAACCACAATAATCTGAACAAGTAATCAGAATAAGTGACAAGGTGTCAAGGAGCGAACACGAAATGATAATAAAAACAAGAAAAGAGCGGGAAAACAGGAGGACAAAGTCACGATTGGATTTAGTTTTGCATCTGATTTGAGCAAATTGTCTGACAAATCAAAGAAGGAAATTAACCAAAATTAATGTGATCACGGACTACTCTCAATATACAATTGAAAATAAAACGTTTCCCATTAGAGTAGGACAAAGAGAAACTCTATATATTCATAAATTCATCTGCGCTGCAGACTTGAATTTAATGGCCAGTGATTTCCTTTAAGTTTTATATTTCTAGCGCAGTGTCATATATAATGAGAGGCTAAGTTCAGGCAAGGTGCATAGTGTTGCGTTTTATTCGGTTTATAAGTGATATTAGTTTCTATGCACGATATTAGACTTGAGAGAAAAGACTTTCCAAAGAATTAGGTGTCACCTGGCCAGTGTTCATCGGAAGACCTTTGTTGTCAAATCCCAAAATCCTCCTCTTGTCAACTGGAACGAAACAGCAGTTTTCCAGCGATGAAAACAAGACATACTCAACCAAGAGACGCATTTGCTTAGTTTCATTCTGTTTTTATTCTTGATCACAGTATTTCTACATGTCTTCGGTTTATGAGTGATATTAGTTTCTACGCACGATATTAGACTTCAGAGAAAAGGCTTTCCAAAGAATTAGGTGTCACCTGTCCAGTGTTCATCGGAAGACCTTTGTTGTCAAATCCCAAAATCCTCCTCTTGTCACTAAGGTATGACTTAAAATAAAAGAGGTTGCTCCCAGCTCCTCTGAATACTCGTTTAAACAGAATTTCAGGATAAAGTTGTTTTACTTTATCCAAGGTTTTAAGACTGCGCAGAGATGTCGACAGAGTCTAGTGGGGAAAAAACACTCGATTAATTATCAAATCAGACAGAGTTATTAAGCTAGAAAGTCTCTTGGAAGCATTTGACTTCACAAATTGTATTCAGTAAGTAATTTCCAGCATCCATAAATGAATTTAAGCCGGTTATGTGTCAGCGTCCTACCATTTCCAAATGTGTCGAAAACTGAGAAAAACTAAATCATTTGGGTAGATATGAACAGGAATTGAAGGTTCTAAACCGAGTGGATTTGGTGCTTGGATATTCATGAAACTTGAACAATTCTCCCCAGAGGATGAACTACCAAAAGAGTGATCGGAGGGGAAGGAGGAAAGGGTGGAAGCGGGGGGGGGAGGATGGGGAAATGAGGGCTCCAAGAGATGCATGAATGCTTTGTTTGTTTGTTTTTTTTTTTTGGCTGGGTGGTTTTTTCTTTGTACACCTGGGTTGAAATCTTTTTTGTTGTTGTTTTTCCTTAATCCATATTTTGACTTGTTTTACTCAGTAATTAGGTTGAACTTTCCCCACCCCCTCCCTCAAAGTTCCATCCCCGTGGGTGGTCATACCTTTACAAAGACGGTGTCATCTCCCTTGTTCACAGCCACTGCGGTTCCACCTGTGCTACTCTCCAAAATAACAATTTGCTCAACCGTTTGACCAACAAATTCCAGAATACTATGTAACTTGAGTTTAGCTGTAAAAAATAACGCAACTTAACATCAATGGAAAGGCAGTAAATGATCGATTTGGATTTGCTTTGTTTTGTTTTGCTCTGCTTTTTTCGTGTTTTAGGCAAGACTAGTGGAAAGCGTTTCATGACATCACTCACATTTTTACAAAATCAGCGCCTTCTCTTTGGTCAGAGTATGAATTGGTATATCTTATGACAGGGTTTATATTCGAGGGGAACTAAAAAAAAACGATTGATAAGCGGAGGCAGATCCGGAATATTTCTTAAGAAGAGGTCTCTCAGGAATGACGTAACTGATGGGTGACGTAAACAAATGTTTTGCAAAATTCTAGCTACATAAGAAAGCGACAAATCATCTCAGGAGGGGAGAAAGTTCACACTGCGCCTCTAGACCCGCTCCTGGGGACGAGTTTGAAATTGCAAAGTTTGGAAAATTGGTTAATACTGATTGGTTCCCAAGAACTGGAATTGTTCCAATAAAAACAATTTACAGAACGTAGATTTTCTGTTTCATAGAAAGCTGGAAACTCAAGAATGCACGGCATGAAGACCAAGCTTGTTGCAAGCCAATTCTTGGTACCTTTCCTCAAAGGGGCTAATTTGCAAATTGCATTAATAAAAACTATGAAGGGCGAAAAGTGTGAATATCAGGCCTGCCTGTTGATAGATTTCTGAAGAGATTGTATAGTGAATCGTTATTCTTAGTAACGGTCACTGTTAGATTTGCCTCATCCGAAGACTGCTGCATTTGATTCACATTGAATTTTTGTTTTTTTGGTCATATATCTCGATCCTTTCGACAATAAAGCTTTGAACAAGTGGCCAAACTTGAATATATACTTACTTTTTGGATCTTTGCTTGTGGCATACGTAACAACAGATGTTCCATCAATTTTCAGGTAGTGACCCATGACAGGACCGTTTTGGTTTCGGGACACGAACTGTATATTATTTCTGCGGTACCACTCGTCGTTCATCGGCTTAGTGATTTCCTCAATGCTTTCCTAAAACATTAATTCTAAGCATTATCATAAATCCTTCATTCTAGCAAGTTAATCAGATTTTTTTTCGAAAGGAATTATTTAGAAAATAACAGGAACATCGTATATCCCACCACATAAAGGTGGACACTATGTTCGAAAGATGACTGTAGACTAATTTCATGTGTTTCGTTTAAGCCAAGTGTGTATCTGTTCGGAAATCAGGAATAAAGTGCTTTTAGTTAAGGAGAACTCACAGCGCGTGCTGTTTGTTAACCTATCCAGCTTAGAAAATATGGTTGTAACGTGACTGCAACTCTTTAGAATGCGCGATAAGCTGAGTTGGGGGTGTTTGATTACATATCATAACAAAGTTGCCTTCCAGGAGCTATAAAAAACACACAAGCCATTTAGTTACAGTGGTTTAGGACCGTGTAATGTTTTCCATAAACCTCAAAAGAAAATGGTAAATCCGCAGGATACAAATAATTTACTAGGCTTCACGTTCTAAAAATCTTGAGCTCTCCTTTTCTCTATTTTTATTTCCTTTTATGGACGTTTTATTTTTCCGGCTTGTTTTGCGTGACAAGGGTTGTGTATTGTGATTGCATTTGACATTTTGCGCGGGAAATCGGCGTGCGGCAGACCAAATTGACTCCCTTACGCATGCCCGACGTTTGACAGCCATGTTTCTGCCGTGTCGGAAAGTTTTGAAGTGAGTAGTAGCTCGTCAGAAGATAAACACTTAGCCGGCCCAGATGAAAAGGAAATAAAGTGAAGAACTCTCGAATCTCTGAAAAAGGTACTGTAAGATTTTAAGTTTACCGTTCCTCGTTTCTCAAGCTAAGGTGAACTAGTGCTTGGAAAATTAATGCAAACTTGCTGCCTTCAAGGGAGGCTTTGCGATCTTTGTACTATTCTACGGAAATTCATGCATCCTTTGCTCATAAGAGAAACCTTATATGAAAAATAGGCATTTTTGTCCCGCTTCAGTTTACCGATAGTTTTCGGGTGGCTTTAGATTTTCAAATTGAGGTTAATCCAAGAAATTTGCGTGTTAACTTCAAACTCGATCCGCAACTGTGGCAAAACTTAGTTTGACTGTGTTTGATCTTTATTTCTTAGTAGTATTCTTATACACATGTATCACCTTTTAGTTTTATATCTCCGTTGTTTTTATATGACCATGTCTTAGAGGCAGGAAATCTAAAAAATATCTATTATACATGATATTTGCCTTTTCTGTGTCCAAAACTTTCGAGTTATGCAAAGGTAGGTGAAACACTCCTCTCACAGCACAGAGGAAATCACCCATCAACATACGGGCCCTTACGATTTGAGAAGCTTAGTGGAGAAAGTTTCTCACTCACCTTTACTGATCCGTCGTGTACATCGGGGTGTCCTGTGTGAAGTATATGGTCAGAAGTAGAATAATTGATATTTTGCGCAAGCTATCTCAATGTTTACACCCTTGCACCGATACATCGATCGAGAAAGTACTCAAAGCATAGGTGCTGCGTAATTTTAGAAGTATTCAAGTTGTTTTTATAACTTTTAGATGTGGTAGTTGACAGTTATGGAAAAAAAAATCGTGGTGAAACATGACAGGACGTACTGGACAATTAAGAGATATTAACCAAACCTTTTGCCACGAAGGGATTCAACGACAACTCCAGTAACAGGAAAGTCCAACCAGCCATGAAAAGAAACGATAAGCTTTTTCCAGCCATTTCTTAGTTCTGAAACACATGGAAGAATACGTAAAACTATCGAGTCATTCAGTTTAAATCGTAGTAGACAACGTATTCAACTCACAATCCGGCAGAGTTCCTGAGCTTGAGTTTATCCTTTGGCCTCAGTTTATTCTCAGATAGTCCCGAGAGTAGGTCCTTTACTAAGCCTGGCTGATAACAAGCTATATTGCCCTCTGTCAAGCAGGGTTTTTAACCATGTCGTGTGAGGTTATGTCATATCATTTCATGTCAATTGATGTCAAATCATTTCAAGTCATGTCAATTTATGTCGAGTTACACCACCTCAGTAGTCAATTTATGGAACGCTTGTCAATTTTATAATGGGCTGTTTTCACACAAGTAAGTCTTATTTCATCAGCCGTAAGTTCGACGCAAGGCATTAAGATTTTTATGCTTGTTGTCACAAAATGCCGTGAAAAATGCGAAAAAGCCATCAAAGAAAATGAACAACCAGCGTGGCTTTGTGTGAATCATGTGTAAGATATTCCTTCCGTTTTTCGGTCGCTTGCTTGAATAAGAGATATTTTCTTAGTACAGATAAGAATCGGAAGTTATATATGCCCCATGCAAGAAATATTTCTGGAAAGAAATAAACGTATCTGTAACGAGAGATGTTTTGATACAACAGTGAAAAATTACACCTCGAGGTGACTTAACTGTATGTCACATTTAACAGAACTGTTCCCCTGTAAAATGAATCTGAAAGCAGATCTACATACAAAATTAGTCATAAAAAGCTTTGAAGCGAAACCGATAACGCGATAACCATAAATGCGTAGCCAAATAACTAGAGAAGTTATTACATTTCTGCCTTCATTGCCAGAGAGCAGAATATTTAATATATTTTTTTCTGGTCTGCTCTCTGCCGATTGTTGCTCTTCGG
Organism: Pocillopora damicornis; assembly: GCF_964200805.1. Lineage (NCBI taxonomy): Eukaryota > Metazoa > Cnidaria > Anthozoa > Scleractinia > Pocilloporidae > Pocillopora > Pocillopora damicornis. The sequence continues at coordinate 24,406,058 of NC_142675.1, read as the reverse complement.
AAAAAAAGCGGAGTTCACTAGGTCCCTTTCTGAGAAGCCAATGATACCGACATCGGTCCTCTCACTCATTTTAGCACTTTTATAGTCGACAACTTTTGTGGCCAAGAGTCTACCGTTTTTTTTTCTTTAAAAAAAAACCTAGTTCCCCCTTACGAGACTATTGCAAAGGCCTTGAAGGACTTATTTCTTCGGGTTTTTTATTATGTGGTGTGAAGCTGTGTCAAGTCATGTCAAATCTTGTCAAGTTATGTTAATTTATGTTGAGTTACATAACCTTAGTGGCCCTTTAATAGAACGCTTGTCAATTTTTTAATGAACTGATTTTCACACAAGTAAGTCATATTTCATCAGCGGAAAATGTGACACATGGGATTAACATTTTGACACTTATTGTGACGAAATGCTGTGAAAAATGCGAAAAAGCCACTAAAGAAAATGAACAACCCGCGTGGCGTTATGTAAATTATGTGTAAGATATTCCACCCGTTTTTCGGTCGTTTGCTTGGGTAAGCAAGATTTAGTTCATATAAGAATTAAAACTGCATGGAATATTGCTCGTGTTCAAATAGACATCTCAGTCGTTCGCTGCGCTCACTCGCGTGCTATCGAGTTGAACACTCGGAGAGAAGTTCTGTATTGTTCTCTATTTCTGTTCTGCTCTTGAAAGAATAAGCTACTTTCTTTGTTTTGCCGTATTTTTTCAAAATTTGGAGCATCCTTTTGTAGCTTCAACTCCACTTGATATAACAAACAAGACATATTCTGCCCTCAAGAACAGGTTATTTATCTCCTTTTGACATTTTAAACGTAATAGAATTTTGAGGTCCCCACTCAACTAAAAAAAAACCTTCCGCGAAGAAAGATAATACCCAAATTGCCTACGTTTGCAAGTTCCTATGTTTGTCTATAGTGTGCAAATGAAAGGAATAGAGAAAGGTCACAGCATTGACAGAAGCCCCAGTGTCCTTTAATCTGAACGTTCACATCATTAAAATACCCGTGAGGGGCCACTTAGAATAAGAAATGATTGTTATTTGCTTTGAGTACTATCCAAAACTAACAACTTGATATTAAGTTGTGGAATGATAGTGACTGGTATGATTAGAGAGTCTACGAAATTTGGTGTGGTAACGGCAGCATTCGACTCCAAGTTAGAGTTCTTTTCTAGTTGTAGCCCAAAACCACAATAATCTAAACAAGTAATCAGAATAAGTGAAAAGGTGTCAAGGAGCGAACGCGAAATGATAATAAAAACAAGAAAAGAGCGGGAAAACAGGAGGGCAAAGTCACCATTGGATTTAGTTTTGCATCTGATTTGAGCAAATTGTCTGACAAATCAAAGAGAGAAAATTAAACAAAATTAATTTGATCACGGACTACTCTCAATATACAATTGAAAATAAAACGTTTCCCACTAGAGTAGGACAAAGAGAAACTCTATACATTCATAAATTCATCTGCGCTGCAGATTTGAATTCATTGGCGAGTGATTTCCTTTAAGGTTTATATTTCTAGCCCAGTGTCCTATATACTGAGAGGATCAGTTCAGGTAAAGTGCATAGTGATGCATTTTTTTCCTCGGGAGTGAGCTGATTACGTATCTGAAGCACCAACGCAACCGGAACAAAAACCAGTTTTCTAGCAAAGGTGTAGCGTTTCAATATGTTTTAAGAAATGAATCGAGGGCCGAGGGGAAACGATGAAGGTCGATGAAAACAAGACATACTCAACCAAGAGACGCTTGTGCTTAGTTTCACTGTTTTTATTCTTGATCACAGTATTTCTACATGTCTTTGGTTTATGAGTTTACGGTTTGGTTTCACATCCATATTATCGATGGCAATTTTTATTTCAAAATTATTCTATTTACTGCGCATGTGTGTTCTCTGTTTCTATCCATGACATTAGCCTCGAAAGAAAAGACTTTCCTCAGAATTGGGCGTCACCTGGCCGGTGTTCATTGGAAGACCATATTTATCAAATCCCAAAACCCGCCTCTTATCTTTAAGGTTTGACTGAAAATAGAAGTAGTCACTCCCAACGTCTCTAGGTACTTTTTTAAACAGAATCTCAGGATAAAGACGTTTCACTTTATCCAAGTTGTTAAGACTGCGCAAAGGTGTCGACAGAGTCTAATGGAGAAAAAACACTGGATTAATTCTTAAACTAGATAGGGTTAGATTATTGTTAAAAAGTCTCTAGGAAGCATTTAACTTGACACATTGTATTCAATTAGTAATTTCCAGCTTTCTTTTATCAATTTAAGCCGCTTATGTGTCAGCATTATCTCCTTCCATTTCCAAAATGTGTCCTAAACTAAGAAAAACTAAATCATTTTGGTAGTTACGAACAGGAATTGAAGTTTCTAAACCAAGCGGATTTGGAGCTTATATATTCATATAGGTTGAAATCTTTTTTTCTTTTGTATCTTCTTGATCCATATTTAAACTTGTTATATTTAGTAATTAACTTGAACTTTCCCTAACCCCCCTCCCCCCCTTCTTCCCTTGACGTTCGATTCCCGTGGGTGACGGTACCTTTACAAAGATGGTGTCATCTCTTTTGTTTACGGCCACTGCGGTTCCACCAGTGCTACTCTCCAAAATACAAATTTCCTCGTATTTTCGTGTTGCACTTTGGCTTCTGGTCACAATTGTATGGACCTTTAACTGAGCTGTCAAAAATAACGCAACTTGATATCACTGAAAAGACGGTAAACGATCGATTTGGATTTGCTGTTTTGTGGCTGGTCGAAAGCGTTTCAGAACATCACTCACACTTTTACAAAATCAGCGCCTTCTATTTGGTCAACGTATGAATTATTATGTCTTATTGGAGGGTTTATATTCAAGAGGAACTAAAAAAAGATTGAAAAGCTGAGGCAGATCAATTATATTACTTAAGAAGGGTGTATCACTGAGGAATGAAGTAACTGATGGGTGACGTAAACCAATATTTTGCAAAATTCTAGCTACATTAGAAAGCGACAGGTTATCTCAGGAAGGGGGAAGTGCACACTGCGCCCCATATCCGCCCTTAGGAAGGGGTAATCATGAACATGATTGGACTAGGTTCAGACGGAGGACGCACTCAATACCAGAGTTTAAAATTACAAAGTACCGACAGGTTGGTTTATACTGGTTGATTCCCAAGAACTCAAATTTTTCTAATAAAAACAATCTAAAGGCCATATATTTTCTGTTTCATAGATTTAGTATCTTTACATGTTAAAAGCCTATCCTGGGGTAGTTTGAAACTCAAGAATGCCAGGCCAGACAAGGCTTTGTTGCAAGGTGATGATGATGATGCTATTCTTTAAAAGCGCTGATTCGCAAAAACTGAATTACTAAAAAAAACTATGAAAAGCGGAAAGTGTGAATATCAGGCCGGTCTGTAGATGTTTGTAGAGATTGTATGGTAAATTTTTATTCGTAGTAACGGCCATGGTTAGATTTGCCTCATCCGAAGACTGCTGCATTTGATTTACATTGAATTTTGTTTCTTGTCCATGTACCTCGATCTTTTCACGAATAAAGCTGTGAATATGTGGCCAAACTGGAATATATACTTACTTTTTGGATCTGTCCTTTGGGCATATGTAACAACAGATGTTCCGTCAATTTTCAGGTAGTGACCAAAGATAGGACCGTCTTGGTTATCAGCCACGAACCGCTGATTGTTTCTGCGGTACCACTGGTCGTTCATCGGCTTAGTGATTTCCTCAATGCTTTCCTAAAACATTACCAATAATGTTGTCTAACCATTATCAATAATCCTTCATTTAGCGAATCCATCAGATATTTTTTCGAAATATGTCCCTTACTGATCACAGATATGACCTCATAAACGTTTAAATAAGATGAAATTTAAAATATCATTGGATGAACTTTGCACCATCCTGGACAAAGTAATGATTAAAAGGAATAATTTTAGAAAATAACAGGAACATCGAATATCCCATGACTGTAGACTAATCTCATGTGTTTCGTTTAAGCCAAGTGTGCATTAAGTATCTGTTCGGAAATCAAGAATAAAATGCTTTTAGTTAAGGAGAACTCACAGCGTGTGCTGTTTGTTAACCTATCCAGCCTAAAAAATATGGTCGGGACGTGACTGCAACTCTTTAGCGTGCGCGATAAGCTGCGTTGTGGGTAGTTGATTACATAGCATAACAAAGTTGCCTTCCAGGAGCTATAAAAAACACACAAGTCATTTAGTTACAGTGGTTTAGAACCGTCTACTGTTTTCCATGAACCTCGAAAGGAAATGGAAAATCAGCAGAATACACGTAATTTACTAGGCTTTACGTTCCAAAAATCTTGAGCTCTTCTTTTCTCTACTTTTGCTTCTTTCTATGGACGTTTTATTTTTCCGGCTCGTTTTGCGTGATAAGGGTTGTGTATTATGGTTGCATTTGACATTTTGCGCGGGAAATCGGCGCGCGACAGGCCAAATTGACTCCCTTACGCATGCCCGACGTTTGACAGCCATATTCCGCCACGTTGGAAAATTTTTAAATGAGTAGTAACTCATCGGAAGATAAACACTTTACTGGCCCAGATGAAAAGGAAATAAAGTGAAGAACTCTCGAATCTCTGAAAATTACTATAAGATTTCAGTTTGGAGATTGCATTGGCTCGGTAAACTTTCGAGTACTTTGAGGTTACTGTTCCTCGTTTCTCAAGCCAAGGTTAACTGGTACTTGGAAAATAAAGCAAACTTGCCGCCTTCAAGGAAAGCTTTCCGACCTTTGGACTATTCTACGGAAACTTATACACCCTTTGTTCATAAGAGAAACCTTATATGAAAAATAGGCATTTTTGTCCTGCTTCAGTTTACCGATTTTCAAATTTAAGGTTAATCCAAGAAATTTGCATGTTAACTCTCAAACTCGATCCACAACCGTGTTTGTCCGAGAGCAAAACTAAATTCGACTGTGTTTGATCTTGATTTCTGAGTAGCATTCTTATACACATGTATCACCTTTTAGTTTTATATCTCCGTTGCCTTTATATGACCTTGCTTTAGAAGAAGAAGGTCTAAAAATTATCTATTATACATGGTATTTGCCCTTTCTGTGTCCTAAACTTTCGAGTTATGCAAGAGTAGGTGAAACACTGCTCTCACAGCAAAGAGAAAATCACCCATCAATAATACGGCGCCTTCAATTTGAGAAGGATAGTAGAGAAAGTTTCACACTCACCTTTGCTGATCCGTCGTGTACATCGTGGTGTCCTGTGTGAAGTATATGGTCAAAAGTAGAATCATAATTGATATTTTGCGCAAGCTATCTCAATGTTTACACCCTTGCACCGATACATCGATCGAGAAAGTACTCAAAGCATAGGTGCTGCGTAACTTTAGAAGTATTCAAGTTGTTTTTATAACTTTTAGATGTGGTAGTTGACAGTTATGGAAAAAAAAATCGTGGCGAAACATGACAGGACGTACTGGACAATTAAGAGATATTAACCAAACCTTTTGCCACGGAGGGATTCAACGACAACTCCAGTAACAAAAAAGTCCAACCAGCCATGAAAAGAAACGATAAGCTTTTTCTAGCCATTTCTTAGTTCTGAAACACATAAAAAATAGATAAAACTGTCGAGTCTTTAAGTTTCAATCGTAGTGTAAAACGTATTCAACTTACAGTCCGGCAGAGTTCCTGAGTTTGAGTTTATCCTTTAGCCTCAGTTTATCCTCAGATAGTCCCGAGAGTAGGTCCTTTACTAAGCCTGGCTGATAACGAGCTATATTGCCCTCTGTCAAGCAGGGTTTTTAACCATGTCGTGTGAGGTTATGTCATATCATTTCATGTCAATTGATGTCAAATTATGTCAAGTCATGTCAATTTATGTCGAGTTACATCACCTCAGTAGTCAATTTATGGAACGCTTGTCAATTTTGTAATGGGCTGTTTTCACACAAGTAAGTCTTATTTCATCAGCCGTAAGTGTGACGCAAGGCATTAAGATTTTTATGCTTGTTGTCACAAAATGCCGTGAAAAATGCGTGGCTTTGTGTGAATCATGTGTAAGATATTCCTTCCGTTTTTCGGTCGCTTGCTTGAATAAGAGATATTTTCTTAGTACAGATAAGAATCGGAAGTTATATATGCCCCATGCAAGAAATATTTCTGGAAAGAAATAAACGTATCTGTAACGAGAGGTGTTTTGATACAACAGTGAAAAATTACACCTCGAGGTGACTTAATTGTATGTCACATTTGAAAGAAATGTTCCCCTGTAAAATGAATCTGAAAGCAGATCTACATACAAAATTAGTCATAAAAAGCTTTGAAGCGAAACCGATAACGCGATAACCATAAAATGCGTAGCCAAATAACCAGAGAAGTTATTACATTTCTGCCTTCAATGCTAGAGAGCAGAATATTTAATATATTTTTTTCTGGTCTGCTCTCTGCCGACCGTTGCCCTTCGGAAAAAAAAGCTGAGTTCACTAGGTCCCTTTCTGAGAAGCCAATGATACCGACATCGGTCCTCTCACTCATTTTAGCACTTTTAAAGTCGACAACTTTTGTGGCCAAGAGTCTGCCGTTTTTTTTTAAAAAAAAAAACCTAGTTCCCCCTTACGAGACTATTGCAAAGGCCTTGAAGGACTTATTTCTTCGGGTTTTTTATTATGTGGTGTGAAGCTGTGTCAAGTCATGTCAAATCTTGTCAAGTTATGTCAATTTATGTTGAGTCACATAACCTTAGTGGCCCTTTAATAGAACGCTTGTCAATTTTTTAATGAACTGATTTTCACACAAGTAAGTCATATTTCATCAGCGGAAAATGTGACACAAGGAATTAACATTTTGACACTTATTGTGACGAAATGCTGTGAAAAATGCGAAAAAGCCACTAAAGAAAATGAACAACCCGCGTGGCGTTATGTAAATTATGTGTAAGATATTCCATCCGTTTTTCGGTCGTTTGCTTGGGTAAGCAAGATTTAGTTCATATAAGAATTAAAACTGCATGGAATATTGCTCGTGTTAAAATAGACATCTCAGTCGTTCGCTGCGCTCACTCGCGTGCTATCGAGTTGAACACTCGGAGAGAAGTTCTGTATTGATCTCTATTTCTGTTCTGCTCTTGAAAGAATAAGCTACTTTCTTTGTTTGCCGTATTTTTTCAAAATTTGGAGCATCCTTTTGTAGCTTCAACTCCACTTGATACAACAAACAAGACATATTCTGCCCTCAAGAACAGGTTATTTATCTCCCTTTGACATGTTAAGCGTAGTAGAATTTTGAGGTCCCCACTCAACTAAAAAAAAAACTTCCGCGAAGAAAGATAACACCCAAATTCCCTACGTTTGCAAGTTCCTATGTTTGTCTGTCGTGTGCAAATGAAAGGAATAGAGAAAGGTCACAGCATTGACAGAAGCCCCAGTGTCCCTTAATTTGAACGTTCACATCATTAAAATACCCGTGAGTGGCCACTTAGAATAAGAAATGATTGTTATTTGCTTTGAGTACTATCCAAAACTAACAAGATTTGATATTAAGTTGTGGAATGATAGTGACTGGTATGATTAGAGAGTCTACGAAATTTGGTGCGGTAACAGCAGCATTCGACTCCAAGTTAGAGTTCTTTTCTAGTTGTAGCCCAAAACCAGAATAATCTAAACAAGTAATCAGAACAAGTGAAAAGGTGTCAAGGAGCGAACGCGAAATTATAATAAAAACAAGAAAAGAGCGGGAAAACAGGAGGGCAAAGTCACGATTGGATTTAGTTTTGCATTTGATTTGAGCAAATTGTCTGACAAATCAAAGAAGGAAATTAACCAAAATTAATGTGATCACGGACTACTCTCAATATACAATTGAAAATAAAACGTTTCCCACTAGAGTAGGACAAAGAGAAACTATATATATTCATAAATTCATATGCGCTGCAGACTTGAATTTAATGGCGAGTGATTTCCTTTAAGGTTTATATTTCTAGCCCAGTGTCCTATATACTGAGAGGATCAGTTCAAGTAAGGTGCATAGTGTTGCGTTTTATTCGGTTTATAAGTGATATTAGTTTCTATGCACGATATTAGACTTGAGAGAAAAGACTTTCCAAAGAATTAGGTGTCACCTGGCCAGTGTTCATCGGAAGACCTTTGTTGTCAAATCCCAAAATCCTCCTCTTGTCAACTGGAACGAAACAGCAGTTTTCCAGCGATGAAAACAAGACATACTCAACCAAGAGACGCATTTGCTTAGTTTCATTCTGTTTTTATTCTTGATCACAGTATTTCTACATGTCTTCGGTTTATGAGTGATATTAGTTTCTATTCACGATATTAGAATTCAGAGAAAAGACTTTCCAAAGAATTAGGTGTCACCTGTCCAGTGTTCATTGGAAGACCTTTGTTATCAAATCCCAAAATCCTCCTCTTGTCACTAAGGTATGACTTAAAATAAAAGAGGCTACTCCCAGCTTCTCTGGGTACTTTTTTAAACAGAATTTCAGGATAAAGTTTTTTCACTTTATCCAAGTTTGTAAGACTGCGCAGAGATGTCGACAGAGTCTAGTGGGGAAAAAAACACTCGATTAATTATCAAATCAGACAGAGTTATTAAGCTAGAAAGTCTCTTGGAAGCATTTGACTTCACAAATTGTATTCAGTAAGTAATTTTCAGCATCCATAAATGAATTTAAGCCGGTTATGTGTCAGCGTCCTACCATTTCCAAATGTGTCGAAAACTGAGAAAAACTAAATCATTTGGGTAGCTATGAACAGGAATTGAAGGTTCTAAACCGAGTGGATTTGGTGCTTGGATATTCATGAAACTTGAACAATTCTCCCCAGAGGATGGACTACCAAAAGAGTGATCGGAGGGGAAGGAGGAAAGGGTGGAAGCAGGGGGGAGGATGGGGAAATGAGGGCTCCAAGAGATGCATGAATGCTGGGTGGTTTTTTCTTTGTACACCTGGGTTGAAATCTTTTTTGTTGTTGTTTTTTCCTTAATCCATATTTTGACTTGTTTTACTCAGTAATTAGGTTGAACTTTCCCCACCCCCTCCCTCAAAGTTCCATCCCCGTGGGTGGTCATACCTTTACAAAGACGGTGTCATCTCCCTTGTTCACAGCCACTGCGGTTCCACCTGTGCTACTCTCCAAAATAACAATTTGCTCAGCCGTTTGACCAACAAATTCCAGAATACTATGTAACTTGAGTTTAGCTGTAAAAAATAACGCAACTTAACATCAATGGAAAGGCAGAAATGATCGATTTGGATTTGCTTTGTTTTGTTTTGCTCTGCTTTTTTCGTGTTTTAGGCAAGACTAGTGGAAAGCGTTTCATGACATCACTCACATTTTTACAAAATCAGCGCCTTCTGTTTGGTCAGAGTATGAATTGGTATATCTTATGACAGGGTTTATATTCGAGAGGAACTAAAAAAACGATTGATAAGCGGAGGCAGATCCGGAATATTTCTTAAGAAGAGGTCTATTAGGAATGACGTAACTGATGGGTGACGTAAACAAATGTTTTGCAAAATTCTATCTACATAAGAAAGTGACAGATCATCTCAGGAGGAGAGAAAGTTCACACTGCGCCTCTAGACCCGCTCCTGGGGACGAGTTTGAAATTGCAAAGTTTGGACAATTGGTTAATACTGATTGGTTCCCAAGAACTGGAATTGTTCCAATAAAAACAATTTACAGAACGTAGATTTTCTGTCTCATAGAAAGCTGGAAACTCAAGAATGCACGGCATGAAGACCAAGCTTGTTGCAAGCCAATTCTTGGTACCTTTCCTCAAAGGGACTAATTTGCAAATTGCATTAATAAAAACTATGAAGGGCGAAAAGTATGAATATCAGGCCTGCCTGTTGATAGATTTCTGAAGAGATTGTATGGTGAATCGTTATTCTTAGTAACGGTCATCGTTAGATTTGCCTCATCCGAAGACTGCTGCATTTGATTCACATTTAATTTTTGTTTTTTTGGTCATATATCTCGATCCTTTCGACAATAAAGCTTTGAACAAGTGGCCAAACTTGAATATATACTTACTTTTTGGATCTTTGCTTGTGGCATACGTAACAACAGATGTTCCATCAATTTTCAGGTAGTGACCCATGATAGGACCGTTTTGGTTTCGGGACACGAACTGTATATTATTTCGGCGGTACCACTCGTCGTTCATCGGCTTAGTGATTTCCTCAATGCTTTCCTAAAACATTAATTCTAAGCATTATCATTAATCCTTCATTCTAGCAAGTTAATCAGATTTTTTTTCGAAAGGAATTATTTAGAAAATAACAGGAACATCGTATATCCCACCACATAAAAGTGGACACTGTGTTCGAAAGATGACTGTAGACTAATTTCATGTGTTTCGTTTAAGCCAAGTGTGCATTAAGTATCTGTTCGGAAATCAGGAATAAAATGCTTTTAGTTAAGGAGAACTCACAGCGCGTACTGTTTGTTAACCTATCCAGCTTAGAAAATATGGTTGTATCGTGACTGCAACTCTTTAGAATGCGCGATAAGCTGAGTTGGGGGTGTTTGATTACATATCATAACAAAGTTGCCTTCCAGGAGCTATAAAAAACACACAAGCCATTTAGTTACAGTGGTTTAGGACCGTGTGATGTTTTCCATAAACCTCAAAAGAAAATGGTAAATCCGCAGGATACAAATAATTTACTAGGCTTCACGTTCTAAAAATCTTGAGCTCTCCTTTTCTCTTTTTTTGTCTCCTTTTATGGACGTTTTATTTTTCCGGCTTGTCTTGCGTGACAAGGGTTGTGTATTATGATTGCATTTGACATTTTGCGCGGGAAATCGGCGCGCGGCAGACCAAATTGACTCCCTTACGCATGCCCGACGTTTGACAGCCATGTTTCTGCCGTGTTGGAAAATTTTGAAGTGAGTAGTAGCTCGTCAGAAGATAAACACTTAGCCGGCCCAGATGAAAAGGAAATAAAGTGAAGAACTCTCGAATCTCTGAAAAGTACTGTAAGATTTTAAGTTTACCGTTCCTCGTTTCTCAAGCTAAGGTGAACTAGTGCTTGGAAAATAATGCAAACTTGCTGCCTTCAAGGGAGGCTTTGCGACCTTTGTACTATTCTACGGAAATTCATGCATCCTTTGCTCATAAGAGAAACCTTATATGAAAAATAGGCATTTTTGTCCCGCTTCAGTTTACCGATAGTTTTCGGGTTGCTTCAGATTTTCAAATTGAGGTTAATCCAAGAAATTTGCGTGTTAACTTCAAACTCGATCCGCAACTGTGGCAAAACTTAATTTGACTGTGTTTGATCTTTATTTCTTAGTAGTATTCTTATAAACATGTATCACCTTTTAGTTTTATATCTCCGTTGTTTTTATATGACCATGTCTTAGAGGCAGGAGATCTAAAAAATATCTATTATACATGATATTTGCCTTTTCTGTGTCCAAAACTTTCGAGTTATGCAAAGGTAGGTGAAACACTCCTCTCACAGCACAGAGGAAATCACCCATCAACATACGGGCCCTTACGATTTGAGAAGCTTAGTGGAGAAAGTTTCTCACTCACCTTTGCTGCTCCGTCGTGTACATCGGGGTGTCCTGTGTGAAGTATATGGTCAGAAGTAGAATCATAATTGATATTTTGCGCAAGCTATCTCAATGTTTACACCCTTGCACCGATACATCGATCGAGAAAGTACTCAAAGCATAGGTTCTGCGTAACTTTAGAAGTATTCAAGTTGTTTTTATAACTTTTAGATGTGGTAGTTGACAGTTATGGAAAAAAAATCGTGGCGAAACATGACAGGACGTACTGGACAATTAAGAGATATTAACCAAACCTTTTGCCACGGAGGGATTCAACGACAACTCCAGTAACAGGAAAGTCCAACCAGCCATGAAAAGAAACGATAAGCTTTTTCCAGCCATTTCTTAGTTCTGAAACACATAAAAAAATAGATAAAACTGTCGAGTCTTTAAGTTTCAATCGTAGTGTAAAACGTATTCAACTTACAGTCCGGCAGAGTTCCTGAGTTTGAGTTTATCCTTTAGCCTCAGTTTATCCTCAGATAGTCCCGAGAGTAGGTCCTTTACTAAGCCTGGCTGATAACAAGCTATATTGCCCTCTGTCAAGCAGGGTTTTTAACCATGTCGTGTGAGGTTATGTCATATCATTTCATGTCAATTGATGTTAAATCATGTCAAGTCATGTCAATTTATGTCGAGTTACATCACCTCAGTAGTCAATTTATGGAACGCTTGTCAATTTTATAATGGGCTGTTTTCACACAAGTAAGTCTTATTTCATCAGCCGTAAGTGTGACGCAAGGCATTAACATTTTTATGCTTGTTGTCACAAAATGCCGTGAAAAATGCGAAAAAGCCATCAAAGAAAATGAACAACCAGCGTGGCTTTGTGTGAATCATGTGTAAGATATTCCTTCCGTTTTTCGGTCGCCTGCTTGAATGAGAGATATTTTCTTAGTACAGATAAGAATCGGAAAGTTATATATGTCGAATGCAAGAAATATTTCTGGAAAGAAATAAACGTGTCTGTAAAGAGTGGTGTTTTGATACAACAGTGAAAAATTACAGAGGTGACTTAACTGTAAAATGAACCCGAAGGCAGCTCTATATACAAAAACTCTCTTAGTCATAGAAAGCTTTGAAGCGAAACCGATAACGCGATAACCACAAAATACGTAGCCAAATAATTAGAGAAGTTATTACATTTCTGCCTTCATTACCAGAAAGCAGAATATTTAATATGTTTTTTCTGGTCTGCTCTCTATCGACCGTTGCCCTTCGGAAAATAAGCGGAGTTCAGTAATTTCCCTCAAAATCGATTTATTTTCTTAAAAAGAATGATACCGATATAGGTCCTCTCACTCATTTTTAGCACTTTCAAGTTCGACAACTTTTGTGGCCAAAAGTCTGGCATTACTAAGCTAGTTCCCCTTACGAGACTGTTGCAAAGACCTTGAAGGAATTTTTTCGTTACTAGGGGTCACTCACTCAGCATGCCCGAACTCTTAAAATAAGGGCGTCTTCATTAATAACAGACACAGAACAAACTGCGTGTGAACAACATACAAAGTAATTTGTAGAATCAAATTACAGTCGTAAGCTCTATTTCAGAAAGCATTCTATTGCAGAAAATAATTATTACCATATAGACTTGTGAAGTTTTCATAAGCATATCGCTAAAAGACAAAATTGGTATCGAGCAAGAATTTTCATTATGTTGTGAAAAGATGTTTAATTACGAAGAAGGATGACTTCACGATAAGACCTAGTCCAATAACCATTGTTCATCTTTTTATCATTTGCAGTGTAAATAATCTCGCGATGATTTTATCATAAATCCCTTACTTGCCCTTATTTTACGATTCATGTTGATTTCTGTACAGTGGCTCAGCTTAGTCAGTAACAAGTTCGCTGATACCCAGTTCTTTGAAAATTCGGCTGCGAAATCGGAAGCCGAAGGTTTGATCGGGAGAACCGACTACTCTATTTGTCTCGCCGCATTTTTCCAAAATTTTGATCATCCCTTCATAGCTAAAACTTGACTCGACACATAAAAACAAGTTATTCTGCCCTCAAGAACAGGTTGTATATGTCCTTTAGACAGTTTACACGTAGTAGCATTTTGAGGTCCCCTCTCAACTAAAAAAGAAAAAGCTACGGCGAAAAAAGATAATGTCCAAATTGGCTACGTTTGCAAGTTCCTATGTTTGTTTATCGTGTGAAAATCAAAGCAATAGAGAAAGGTCATAGGAAGGGCATAGATGGGGGGGGGGGGTACATTATTTCATTATGGGCCGATTCCCGCATTGACATTTTGACGCTCATTGTGACAAAATGCCTTGAGAAATGCGAAAATTTAATTTAAGGTTTCTACCAAGAATAAAATCTAACGAGAAATAAGATAATTTCCAAACTCCTTGCGTTTACCAGTTCTTATGTTTGTTTATTGCGCGGAAATAAAGGGACATAGGGGAGTAGGAGAGGTCAGAACATCGTCAGGAGCCTCCATCAATGGCTCCTATGTTAAAGCGTTTTTATTAAATTGAAAATCCCGTGATAGCCAGCTGAATAAAAATGGTCTTTTATTCTACTTTGAATACAAATTTAATTAACAGATCTGATGTTAAGCTAAGGAATGGTGGTGACCTGTTTGATTAGAAAACTTACAAAATTTGGTTTACGACGCTTAAACCTTAATGCGCCATGCGTCTTTATTTCTGCAGGTTTTATGACAAAGTCTTAGTGGCTTGGACGACACGCGGTTGTAAAGTTGTTGTGGTGATGGAAGGCAATAGAGCGGTTTAAAGTCACTGTTGGAGGTAAATATTCAACATTCTTGCTCTTACAAACAATGGTCTGAGCCCACTGTCCTAGGTCGGCTGGACTTTAGATATTCAAACTACTAGTGTGGGAAAGAAATCCCTTGTCAGGCTGATATTAGCTAAGAAAGTTGGAAAATAAGTAAGGAAATGGACAGTAGGAATGACATGAAGGCGAGAAATAACGATTATTTTAAAATCTTTTAAATCCAAGAATGTTAAACTTTGTTTAGGGAGAGTACTGTATTGATTAAAAGACAGAATATTTTATAGTTGCGACGTTTGATGATCAAAAAGGTTCGATCAGTTTTCACCTTCGGAGGGGTCACTTATGGAATCGCATTCTGCTAGCTTTGGAGATAAACTAAAATAGAATAACCCTGATCTGACCCACATGTAACAGATGGGGTCGTTTACACATGCATGTTATTCCCGGCTGAGAAATTTGATGAAAGTCCGAAATTAACTTCAGTTTGGGTTGTCTAGTTAGTAATCCTAGAGTGTCGTTACCTGCAAACTTTCCTTGCATTTTTCAATGGTAGGGACGCCCGCTAAAATCACCATAAATACTTCGTATGTAATGTTGTCTAATTAGTAAATTGGCATGAGGCACAGGTGAACTTCCACAAAATCTTCAAATGTTTTTATTTTCTTATTGTGCTATTGCATTAGAAGTTGCTAATGATAACATGGTGTTTAACAGCTTTGGGAAAGAAGTGACCGCAATTAAGAACTACATATATAACACCTTACATGCTAGTCGTTCTTAATATTTTAACACACGCTAAAATCAAGGCAAACATAAACTCTAATTAGAGAAAAGAGACTAGATGATTTTCGCGGTACTCTAGATGAGGAAGACCCCCAAAAACGAGCCCTTCGCTGACATGTAGTATTGACCAGTCGCTGTTGGCTTCACGGCGATTGTGTCGTGCGCACGCAGATAAAAGGCGCCGCCATGATAGCGACAGGCCACTGTTGTGTCTTGTCGGCCAATCACGGTTGTCATCTTTTCTTCGTGGTTTATAAAAATACGATGGCCAGCCGTGTCCTGATTTCTGTTTCCAGAAAAGCACATTTGGCTGTAAATGAAGTACAGCCCATTTCTCATCACCTCGACGCGGCCTACACTGGAACGATAAGCAATCTTGTTTCCATTTTTGTTTGCCTTGGTCCATTGCGTGACGACATCCGTTTCTTAAATTACAGAAAGAAAGTCACACAGTCAGTATGACACTGGTCCTTAACCTTTTACACGCAGGCAAATTTAACTATCACAATTCCTTTCTGAGGTATGCGCAGATACAATTCTTGAATGGAAATGGCTAGGATCTTTTATTATTAAGGGTAAGCAAGGAGGAAGTATTAATATTTATATGAATTATCTTTTTTTTTCCGACAAGAGAGTCAGTCACTTGAATCCAGTAACCCTCGTTTGCCCAACTTCTTCTTTTTCGAGGTACGGTTGTGCGGCATTTACAGGATAAATTTACCAACCTACTTAGCATCCGTTCTTCGGTATGTCTTTAACGATTTTCCGTCAAACAAATATTTCAGAGATTACTTACTCTGCAGTGCATATCTTTTTCCATTGCCATAAAGAAGTATGCTTTCAGGAATCTACAAAACCAAAAAAAGAGACGTTAAAAACGACACGGAATGATATACATAAAAGTTGGATTGAAATTTCCTTAAGTACTGTGAGATCTAAAACTCTACCACATCATTTGTACTGTTAAAGGCAGGCTTGTAAACCTTTGTTTTTTTTCCATGTTTGTGAAAGGAATTTACATTTATCGTCATCGATCGAATTTCAATAACAAATGAATAGAGGGGGTAAGTTTCTAGAGATACTGTGGTGCTGCGTTGGTGGGAGAGTATAACAGAGGTGAAGATGTTATTGAAATTGTCAGGGTGATTAAGTAATATCAACTGAGTTGATCACGTAAATTGGCCACCGTAAAGAGTTTAAAAGCTGACGTTTCGAGCGTTAGCCTCTAAAACTAGCTCCTAGTTTCTTCTATTTACGTTATCAACTCAGTTGATATTACTTAATTACCCTGTTAATTTCAATAACACCTTCACCTCTGGCATTTGAAAAGAAAACACAATTACGTAAAGAAGCAGAGCTGGCCAAATTCCGCTACTATACTCGATCCGACTTGGCTTGATCAGTCGCCAGCCCCCTCAGCGGCCTTTGATTAATCCCTAGGACGCGTTGAGTTCCAGGGCCAAACAACAACCGCTAAGGCGACTAAATCATGTTTAAAGTAAAAATATTAGACTGTAATATCAACACTTTGTTAACTAATGTTTTATCTAATCATTTCGGGCTTCCCATTTCATTCAAAGGAATAAACTGCATGCACTAAGCTTTCGTGCTTACCAAGGATTGTCGTTCGCCTGGGAGTTCTGTGTAAGTAAGGATGGTGAACATTGAAAAAATCAGTATTGCGCAATTATATACAGTCAAGAGTGCTGTCAAGGACAGTGATTCATGCGAAAAAGCTCAACAAAACTAAGTGAATCGAAGATTCCTACCTTAAAAAATCAATAATAGAACAGGAAGTGAAACTAAACAGAGAACGTTAAGATGCTCGAAAAACTGCAGCTATGAAACATGTATTATATAGGTTTTGACTTACGAGAGCGATGTTTCCTGCTGCCGTGTTTATCCACCTCCTGACGACAAAAATATTATGAGCAAAGATTCTTTTAGCTATGCCAGCAAATCGCGTTTTTACACAACTTGAATAAGTTAATAAACGGCTTAATTTAGAAGAACTATTGCGATTTTCTTCAATAGATTTGACAAAAATAGATTTATTTTAGTACGAAGGAAGCTTGCAACTGACCATTTACATTTCCTTTTCATCTTTTCCAACTTCAACCTTGTTTTTTTCAATTTAGTATGTTCTACTTATTTGGGTGTGTTCCTTCCGGTTGGAGAACTAACATTGAGTAATTTCTTTATTTTTGAGGGAAATCATATTTACCTTGCCTTAGTTCAGTTAAAAAAATTGAAGCTAATTCATAAGAGGAAAAAGTATGCTACGATGATTTTTTAAAGATAATTTCAACAAGTTTGCGTTTGTATTTTTAAACGTCTTACACTGAGATTCTTACAAACACGTGGCAACAGTTTAGAGGCAGTTCTCTAAAAATCTAACTTTGCACTTAGATATTCTTTTACATGCTCGTGGTCGTCGAGATTTTTAACAACTGCATTCAGATTTTTTTCCCATTTCGTTTAAATCTCTGGAAGCTCTTAGATCAGGAAGTTAAAGCGATTCTTTGATTTAAAAATCTTACAGTGGCCACTTAAGAAGAAATTGACTCAGTTTTGACAAGGCAAACTATTTACTAACCTTTCCTTCAGCCACGATTCTATCTGAACTGGCGACTTGTTCTTCTTCTTTAGCTTTCAACTCAGTTCTTGAGTGAAATTCTTTATCAAGCGACAACACGCGCTTGAAAGAGTACACGCTTAATACAAAAGATAGACAAACAACGATTGACAAGAAAACGCAGAAATAGATCAACCGAGCTGGTGTCTGAGGAGAAGAGCCCCTCTTCGTATTCTGTGGATTCTCCATTCTGAACTGCGATAATCTGACCAGGGCGGGTGGATGAAGTGAATGAGCGGTAGCCGTCGCACTGTACTAGTTATATACCCTGCTGTTTACCCAGACAGTTTCAATTAAAGGCTATTATCGCTTTCCTTTGTCAAACCAAAAGTTACAAAAATAGATAGATAGATGAACGATTTCGATTCAGAGGGAAACAGCTTTAGGGAACTTTTTTTTTCGTGTCTTCCTGAGTTTCTGTTCTCTACTCGTTCCATTCAATAATTACCGGTAATATCAGTTTCCACTGTGTAGAAACTATGTAGTAAGGAAGGAAAGATTGTCACGGTAGAATGGTTGCGGTGTTAATAAGACAAGTCTTTTGAAATCTAAAAGAATGTTGATATGTGCGATCAAAATCGATTCTCACCATAAAATTGTTGATTTTATCTCTCTACTATACTCTGTTATACTTTCAAAATGAGTCGGAGTCCCCAGTGAGTAATGCATTGATGATTAAAACGAGGTTTATTTATAATCATTTCCACTATTTCCGTCTGAAATGAAAACCTGTCTTACACCTTTGGCCTTTGCAGGGAAAAATCAAAATATCTTAATTGGATTTGAAATAGCATCTTATCAGACCTCAAATAAAGTAACAGTGCCGGGAATCAATCAAATATTTCAGGGGGTAAGTTTCTAAAGAAACTGTGGTGCTGCGTCGATGGGGATATTACACGATAAACTGGTTTCATCAATTGAATTAATAATGTAAAATACAAAATACAATAAAAAGCTCATGATACACATTATTATTTCTAGAGTATTGCAATGTTCTATTAAAAGGAATCAAAACCACTGAATAAAAAAGTGAAAGAAAGGGCTGGCTGCCAATTTCGGAAGTTTTGAACGAGGACAAAGGGCGCTTTTCGATAGATATTCCTCTTTCAGTTTCTGGGCAATTCAGGGACAGTTATCAATGGGCAGTAAAAACACATTTACTTTTCAAACGGCCGGAATTCTGGTCAAACTCGACAAACGTAAAAGTCGGATGACCCATACAGTCCCGAATTTTGTTTTTTCATTTCCATTTCGGCCCAACACATGGCCTGCTGTGCATCAGAGACCATATAAAAAATTTCAGGTTTCTGGCGTAGTCGAACTTAGCCGGCATGTCCCTGAATTAGACATTTGCATATTTCCTCCCCTGAGTTACCAGAGTTCCTGTGTTTGTTTATCGCAGGGAATTTAGAGGAAATGGGAAAGGTCATTTTATCGTTAAGAGCCCCCAATATTAAAGTCTCTTATTTCAAAACATCCGTAAATGATCTCTAATTCCACTTTGAATACTAACTAAAACTAACAGATTTGACGTTGAGCTGTGGAAGATGGTGACTAGTATAGTTTTGAAAAATAAGAATTTAGCTCACTACGATTTAACTTAACTGAAAGTGCCATGCATCTTTATTCATTACAGATTTGGGGAGAAAGTGGTAAAAAAGCTTGAGTGAAACATGTTTAAAAAATCTGGGACGCAACTGAGCGGGTTGAATCCGCCGTTGAAGGTAAATACTCAACATTCTGCTCTTTACAAGCTAACACGTGTGGAGTGTCACTTTATGGCAACTTTCCTCAGTCTTCTTTGACGGCAGGGGCGCATGCTCAAATTCCTCTAAATATTTCTTAATGTCGTCTTGTTTGTAATTTTGCTTAGAACCAAAGATAAACTTGAGCAAAATGTACACATTTCGTAGAAACCAATCCCCTCCTAGCCCCAGCCCGCGCGGCTATTCATCATGAGATTGACTTTCGCGCGGATCATGCAAATAAAAGGTGTGAGTGCGAGTTCAAATTTAATGGCGAGTACGTTCTTATGCCAGCTATATTCCAAAATCGTCCCGTAAATTGCCCTGTCGTCGAGTGTCCCGTATTTATTACGTTACTAGTATTTCCTGTTATTCGTATTTCCTGTTATTCGTATTACCTGTTATTCGTATTTCCTGTTATTCGTATTCCCTGTTATTCGTATTTAATGTTATTCGTATTTCCTTTGTTATTTCCAATCTTGTAATTAGTTGTTTCGTTCCTAATGTATCTTGTTCGTAATACTTTATTAAGAAACTACTGGCAATGACATGTAAATAGAAGAGTTCGGTCGAGTCGTAAGGAAATTAAACTCCTCCTAAATGTATTACCGGTCGTTTGGTTATACATGTTTTTATTCTGCTTATGGTGCTATTGCATTAGAAGTAGAATATCACATCATGGTGTCTAACAGAAAGAAGTGACCGCAAGAAAGAACTACAGGCTTATTTTCTGCTCTTTTTAATACTGTGTTGCACTAATGACATCTGAAATGCTTATCGTTGTTAAGGTTTTAACGCGCGTTAACGAGTTTTCAAACAACAAAATCTGGGACAGTTCTCAGTAGAGAAAAATAACCTGACGTTTTCGGGTGGTTCTAGATAAGGAAGACTCCGAGAAATGAGCCCTTTTCTGACATGTAGTATTGACCAGTCGCTGTTGGCTTCACGGCGATTTTGTCATTCGCATTCAGATAAAAAGCGCCGCCATGATAGCGACAGGCCACTGTTGTGTTTTGTCGGTCAATCACGGTTGTCATCTTTTCTTCGAAGTTGATAAAAGTGCGATGGCCGGCCATGTCCTGATTTCTGTTTCCAGAAAAGCACATTTGGCTGTAAATGAAGTACAGTCCATCTCTCATCACCTCGACGAGGCCTACACTGGAATGATAAACTATGTTGCGTCCATTTTTGTTTGCCTCGGTCCATTTCGTGATGGCATGCGTTTCTTGAATTACAAAAAAATTTACGTAGTGGGTATGATAGTAGTCTCTATTGCTGTCTTCATGATTAAACCTGAATGTGATAAATCCTTTTGAGACAGGCACAAATCATTTAGGGAATTAAGAAGGATTTCCTATTCGTAAGGTTTCCTAGTAACATTTGGGGAAAGGCTGGTTTGTCTTTACCATATATTAGCATGAATTTTCCCTTTTTCTTGACTAAAAGTTGAGTACACCTAACAATATTTATCGAGATATAGTTTATTTGACATAACTTACCTGGCAGGATACTTGTATCTCCATTGCCATAGAGCAGGATGTTATCAGGAGTCTACGAAAAGAAAACAAACACATCTTGCCACAGAAATGATGAACAAAACTATTTTTAAGCGAAATTTGGATTTAAATCGTTTACCTTGTAAGAGGTAGAGTTGCGACGTTTCCTGCTACCGTGTTTATTCACCTCCTGACAAAGATATCAAAACGAGCAAAGACTCAGTAAGCATGGAGAAGAAACCGCGTTTCGACACAAACAATAAGTTCATAGTAGACTTGAATGGGAATAACTATCATGATTTTCTTCTGTAGATATGATAAAAATTGCTTCATTGTGATAGGAAGCTCGATAATCATTCATTTACTTGTCCACCTCATCTCAATTCTGTAACCGTAACCATCCTTGTGCAGTCTGATTAATTTTTCCTTGTTTATGTGTGATTTATCTTGTTGAACTAAAATTATGTTATGTCTCTTATATTGAGGACAATCGCAAAATCATCGTGAAACAATTCAGATAAAAAATTAAAACCCATCTAGAACAGGAAATAGAACTCGACGATAATTCTTTGGTAATAATTTCAACAGTTTCCCCTGTATATCTTGGCCTCCGACAAATCCCTTTATTACCAACACGTAGCAACTTTTAAGACGCAGTTCTCTACAAATCTAATTTAATCACCTTCATGTTCTCTCTCATACTTGTGATCGTCCAGACTTCAGATACTGCGTACAGTTTTTCCAAACTTATTTTCTTTTAGGAAACCCTCAGATCAGTGAATTGAGGAATTTTTGGTTTCAAGCTCTTATCAACAATTCACTTACCTTTCCCTCAGTCACCTTACTATCCGAGCTGGCATAGTGTTCTTCTCCCGTGACTTTCAGCTCGTTTATCGAATGGAATTCTTTATCGAGCGACAACACGCGCTTAAAAGAGTAGAAACTTAATGCAAAAGAAAGACAAACAACGATTGACAAGAAAACACAGAAATAAATCAACCGAGCTGGTGTCTGACGAGAAGAGCCCCTCTTCGTATTCTGTGGATTCTCCATTCTGAGCTGCGATAATCTGACCAGGGCGGGTAGATGAAGTGAATGAGCGGTAGCCGTACTACACAAGTTATATACCCTGCTGTTTCCATAGATAGTTTCAATGAAAGGCCATATCGTATTCCACAGATAAGGAAATTTGTTCGTCTTCCTCGCTTGGAGGATTAATATCAGTTTTTTTAAGAGTTCTATTTCAGTGTCGGTTCACAAAGGAAGGAAGGAAGGATTGACTTATGATGGCTGGGTGTGGTGATGATAACATGGGTCCTTTAAAACCTGGAAGAATGTCCGTTTGTGCCATCGAAATCGATTCTCATTGTGTCAACGTTAACTTACTCTTATTTACCATAACCCAGGCTGCTCTCAAAATGAGCCTGACACATCAGTGTCCTCAGTTGTATATGAAATGCATTACTATTTCCGTCAACAATTGCCCCTCTGGCCACATATGGGTAGTCCCATCGATCAGGACATATTTCAGATGAAATAGGGGTATTATAAGCAAAGTCTTAGTGTGAATGATTTTTGCATGATTTACGCTGAAAGCTTTTCAATATTGGTCAAAATCTCAGAGAACCTAATCTAAAAGATTAGAAGTTTATGAGAAAAGTTTACGATCGCATAATCTTGAGTCTTAAAATCTATCAAATATTTTCGCTCGGGCGCTATTGGTTTAGAACCGAATATTATCTGCTAGAACTGGGGAATGGCGGTGCTTCCAATACGGTGGAAGTCTTCTTTTAAAGTTGATTCAAGTTAGGAGAGGGAGTTTTGCTAATGTTACAGAAGATGAGGGAAGTTATTTGTTCATGAATTCACTGCAAAATTAAAACATCCGCATTCCACGGTAAGCCCTTTGAAAACGGTTTGTTTCGCGCGCTGAAAAGTTTCCACGATCAAATTTTCAGGCTCAATTTTGCACCATCATTCCACAAGGACAGCAATTGGTCGATAAGAACACAACACTCTTGTGTTTGACGTTGTTGTTGTAACAACAATTAGCTAGCAAACAAATACAAAATCCCTCATGAGATATGAGTGTTTCAAAATCACGCCGGAATACCGGAACACGATAGAAGACCCAGACAAGCCTGAAAACCAAAACCAGTAGGAACACTGAAACAGGCAGGAAGACCTGAAGAAGCCGGAATACCGCAAAATACAAAAATAATGACAATAAAGAAAAAAATCGAATAATGTATACAAGAATGTATAAGAGCAGGCGATAAAACAGGATGAACGCATTGCTGATAAGCCAATGGGAAGATTGTGACATAAGTCACACAATATTGATACGGGCGTGACATAGAGTGACCTCCTACACCTGAATCATACACAAAATTCGCTACGTTCTCGAATGAGAGCTTCAACAACAACAATATCAAATAGTTCATACTGCGCTTAGGCCCCTGACCTAAACTTTCGACCAAATGAGGCTTAGTCATTTTTGTGCACGACGCCTTTTTAACAGCTATATGTACGATTGGTGAATGAAATAGAGCATTCCAAGCTTAGATACCAATGGACCCGCTGAAAGCAGAAATTAGACCGTAGACTTATCTAGTTATTTCAGTTATTTTTCCTCACTCACACGTTGATACTGTATTGAAAGCAGGTTTTTTTTAAATGTTTTTTTTTTAGGAAATGGTCAGAAAGTCCACGAAAGGAATTGTTGTATAAAGTTAACACGGCACATGGTAAGCTTTAAAATAAATAGCTGATTTGAAGTAGGATTAGTGGCAGGTTGAACGGAATTTTTAAGTATTATGGTAGTTTGTGACTGTATTGTGATATACATTCTAATTATTTGACTGAGAACACAAATTTTAATCCATTTTCCACCAATCTGGCCACTAGCAAATACAAAGACAAGACACTAAACACATAATAAGTGAAAATGCCCACAAATCAGCAGCAATGTTAATATCTGTATGATAAAGTAATGAAAGCTTTGAGGAAGTCTATCGTCATTCGGGACATCCTATCCTTCAGTTAAATCAGTTCGATTCACCAGAATACAACAAGAACGCTCCAAAGAAACTGGCACCAGATTTCATGCTGTAATGTCGAACGTACGGTATACGAACAGAGATGGTGTCGTTGGCTTTGAGCAGAAACATTCCACCGTGGTATTTGGTACTAAACTTCGTCTTGTCGGTGAGAGCGCTCCCCACACTTTCCAAAACCCTTTCATCGTTGATGTATGTGTGGTGAGCCATCACGTTAGTCCGAGCATCGTGATAATACATTTGGCTGTATATGAAGTAATGTCCGGCTTTGACGACTGTAATGAAGCCTCTGTCGTAGTGAATATAGCCCAACTTATTACGTACAACCCAGTTGGTTATAAGAATACTTGCTGTGTAAAAAACAATCACAGTAAATTTTGGCACAATGACGTCACAAGTCTACTGTGTCTCCCCTCCCTCTTCCCGCTATTCTCTCTGTTCCCTTACTCCGCTAGTTTGTAGAACGTCAACAGATAGTTAAAATTTTTATGCAAAAAGAATAAATCTTATTCCTTGCGGTAGCAAAACTTGAAATAATTATCAGGTAACAACGAATATGCCTCCAGTTCTGCTGGACTAGTTAAGCTTACACAAGAGAGCTTGAACTATCTTCTCTTGGCTTTGAGATATAATGATATTTTAATGATAAACTGCTACTCACAAGGATTTCTTAGGATTGTGTTGTCTCCGACCAGGTAGATGCTTTCTCTAACCTGTCCAAAAAATGTAGGTCTGCTAAAGTTGCAAAGTAGGTAGCCTTATTTGGTAACAGAACATAGTTGCCTGGTGAAAGACCAAGAGTATGTCGGGTGCAATATCTTGATCTCTTACCCTTAAGGAAAAATTATGTTACGAAAGTTTCCCCGGCCAGGCATGCTATATGTTCTCAAAATGGGTGTAATCTATTCACAATAGAAATTAAATCCAACGATATTAGACGATATTTAGTAAAATCAAAAATGCCTTACAGGCTCTTGTGGTTGTATTGTCGCTCTGTGACCTAAGAAATTCAAGAAAAATAGTTTATTTCGACTTTAAGAAACAACTGATATCGCTTTTAAAAAATAAATGCACCTCCTTTCAAAACTTCCGAACCATTAATGACTATACAGCATGTATATACAAAGAATGCCGAGGGAAAGCACTTTGGAAGTTGTACTTAAACGGGCTGATTTTGGTAAGAGGGCTGTTTGGGTGGTGCGGGCCCAAGTTGATAAACGACAAACGACGAGCACCAGTCTCAAGATGGTCATCTCGTTTTTATTGTTACTTTTTTCTCTCCCTTTTTTTTCAAAGTTTTGGCTCTTGCGCTTTGAAATATTCAAAACTTGGTCTATCTACACGGAGCATAAATTGAAATAGCGCTATAAGAAATTTTACAACTTGAGAGGTGCACACCTGTGGCTAATGATCGATTGGTCGTGTAATCATGTAGGGCAAAGATACTGAGATTTTGCATCTTCATAGACTCGTAGAAAGAAATTCGATGTACACGAAAGGATGTTCCTTGCTGGACTCGCTCTGACCAAGGACAAACGATCGAGACGTCAGCTTTAAATTCTCTTTGCTGTGGCAAATCCACGTTATCAACTTAGTTGATAAAACCAAATTATATTGTAACAACTCCAACTGACGCAGCAACACAGTTTCTTCAGAAACTTACTCTCTTTAGATACAAACTTCTAACAGAAGTTACCTTATTCAGATTTCTCTAAATTTACGACGCTGAGTCTAGGGAGAAGAACAAGGAAAAGAAAATCCGCTTGGCCAGTATTTTTTTTTTTTTTTTTTTATATTAGGTATTAAAGCCGCAAAAGAAAACGGTGCAAAAGCCGAACAGGAATCGTACAGAACAGGTTAACAATCCTATACAGAACTACTTTTTGAAAGATACATTGTACAATCAAAAGGTGAAATATCAAGAATACCTGGGGGACCAATAGGACCGGAAGGGCCTAGTACACCTGGCGAGCCGAGTTTCCCCGGGGGCCCTACAAAAGAAAGTGAAAACCATAAAGTACAGACACTAATTTAGTTAGCTGTTGCTAACAAATAACAAACACCCTTAGAGTCTTAAAACCAACTGATAGCATGAACCCAGAATTGTTTTCTGAGTAATAGATTTATGCAAGAGATTATAAACTCTTGATTTATAACATTCGACCGGAATGACCTTACCCAATTCGTCACTTGACTCTGATAATAAATAGTAATTTTCACCGAAAACAGTTATCAGAACCACTTCGCTCGAAAGATTACACTACCTGATTAAATGAAGCTATAAACGTAACCAAGAAAAAACCGGATGGTCCTTGAATTTATCTGAAAAAGCTCTATCTACCAGGAGGCTTATTAGCATTGGTTTTGAAACCAATAGAACCCATTTTCAAGAGGATGTGAAGGATATACACCCAAAAAATAAAATTCTAGGAAAACAGTACCTTGGAGGCCAATAGGACCAGAGACCCCAGGGGGGGCGGGGGGGCCAGAAGGACCGGAAGGACCAGGGGGGCCGGGTATCGCCTGCTCGACCCGTCTACTCGGTTCTTCTGAAAATGAAGGAAAAAGGAATAAAATCTACCTTGAGGCAAACCATGATCAAGTAAAAATGTTCCAAACTTTGAAGTAAAGAGCATAAATGAAAACATACGATGATACACCCTCAGTAGGCGAAAGAAGAAGCTTACAAAGAGCTCAGTGCCGAGTAATGATTAATTGGGAGACGTAGATGAACCTTAAAGAAGTATATTCGACCTTAACTTCCCCGGTCCGGGGGGGGGGGAGTTAACAAATAGACTGAGTGAAACACAGAGACAGATAAACAGACACACAGACATGCAGATGGAAAGACAGACAGTGAAAAGATAGCAGGTTTTCAGCTAGATTCTTGAAAACAAGAACACATCCGCGGGCCATTATCAAGATAGAATATGGGTAAATAGGTAATTTTAAGCACCCCAACGATTAGGCTAATCAGTAAACTTTACAAAGAGTTTATTTTTTGCGCAACTTGATACAAAATTTAGCGAAATTTTTCGATACTGAGCTCTTCTAAGTACACTCCAATGCCTGTACAGATGTTGGAAAGTATGATCAAAGTTGCCTTTATTTTGAGGGTAGGCAAACCTGAGGATAGAAGACCTCCAAGCAAAAACGCTCCAAAGAAACTGCCCTCACTGTCCATGAAGTAGTGCGTAGTGTAAGGTATGTAGACTGAGATGGTGTCGTTTTCCTGCAGTAAGAAAACTCCACCATGATACTTGGTGTTATACTTCCGTATGGGACTTATAACGCTCCCGACACTTTCCATGACCTTTCCGCCATTGATGTACGTATTATGACCCACTAGCATTTTGGAACCATCAAAATAGAACATCTGACTGTAGATGTAGTAGTAGCCTTTTCTTTTCACTTCTATGAATCCAGCGGTCGGGTGATATTTGATGCTGCCTTCTCTATGCCTCTCGTTCCACTGGGTTATGGCTTTAGGTTCTAGAGATAAAATCGTACCTAGTTGGCTAAACCATCGCATTAGTAATTATTGGCATGCATTCGGTACACTGTACTCATTATGGTTTACATATTACGTAAAAGACAAGGAAAATACTTGCATTATAAATTTGAACTGTCGGCTATAGATGAAATGTTAACCGGATCGTTTGATTTAAATGACTCCTTCACTGTCAGCAAACGTTAACTCCTCCCTTTTGCTTTTCATTCGAGCTTGTAATCCGTGGAACTGCCACTTAAAATTTCTCAATGACCTAATTTTTATGATTGGATGCTTTAAAGATTGTCGGAAACATGGAGACGCCCCCACGCGAGAACAATTTCGTTACCTTTTGAAACCAGATACTTGTTTTGTTTGTACAGTAATTTGTTGATTGATGGACACGTAAAATTGAACTACAATAATCGCATGCACATTAGATTTTGATCAGTCCTTCTTTCGAAGCGAAGACTAGGTTGTGTTAGAAGGTTTTACGATACGAGATCAATTTTGTTATAGCAGGACGAATTAATTAAACGAATCAATTGACAAATCAATACAAGTTTCGAAGTTTATGACAAAGATTTCAGAATCTCTTAAATTCAAAATGGTTTCATTTTTTGTGAGGTGACAGCCGAAAAAAAATGAGTCGCAGCTTTTACTTTTGGAAGCGATACACACGAAGCGGTTTTTCAATCGACTTATCGCTACATGTGTCCCCGGCGGTAGATCCGTTTGCTCCATTGGTTAATATTCTTATGCTTTTCTCCACCTCAACTCATGAAATCTCCTCTATTTTATATACCTCTAGTAGGAGAAAGGCGTTCCTTTTAAGTGGGACAGTCTTGTGCACCTTTTTACTGACTTCTTACCAACCGAGCGTGAGGGCCGTATTACGAAAAATTTGGCTCGAGGTCGAGGTAAAATGGACCGAGCGCAGCAAGATAGGTACAAAACAACCGAGTGCCACTATTTCCCAGTACGGTACGAGCAAGTGAAGCTAGTAGTTTATTATATGCCACTCGGACCAACCTTATTTACTTTGAATTGGCCAGCTTTCACGACCGTTAATTTCCTATAGTTAAGAAGATCAGCCTATGAGAACCTTCGACGTCCAGCGAAGGTTCTCATAAGCAAATAAGCGGGCAATCAGTCGTAACTATGAAACTAGCTTTTAATAGTAAATAGAAAAATGAATCAAATTCTTTATTACTCGTCGTCCGCACTTTTTTTCCATCACCAACCAGATGAATACTTTCATGGCTCTAAAAGATGAAAAAGACTGTGTTGATAAGGAAGTAACCCCACTTACCACTCATATTGCCCCAACGTGCTGGTGCTTGAAGAGTGATAAAAATAAATAACCCACTTCGGGTGGCTGGTATGTCGGCCGATAATGCCCGCTGCTGAGATATCGTCAAAAAATTAATATTTGGCCGAAGAGCCAAGCTTCGAGGGCAAATGTGAGATTTTGCACTCAGCCGACATACCAGCGAGCCAGAAGGGGGTCTATTCATTTTTTAACCCTTCCAATAAATTTCGCGTGGTGTGTTGACAGCAAATTTTGTTGACTTTTTTGTTCTTTCCGGAGCAACACTTGAGATTAACTGTTTAATGTCACTACCACTGGAAAACTATTCGCATCTCGTAACAATTTATGTCCGCGATCAAACATCCGTGCGTATTTTCGCGCCAAATGGAAGCTGTTGTTTATTTATACCACTCACCTGATATCCTACGGGTCCACGTGGTCCTACGAAATGGAAAACGACTGATTACGACATAGAAATAATGAATCAAGTTGCAAACAGCTGTGCTGCTTATATTTCTTTCCTTAACAGAGTCATAACGAAGTCAACCAATGGTTTCGTAAAAGGGTCCCAAAGTTCCTATGTACTCGTGTGAAACATCTCGATAGAACACCAGTTCTACCCTAACATATGAAAACATGACGTCTCAGGGAGGGATGCTCACTTCGACGGAATCGTCAGTTCGTACATGAAACAAATTGATTACTCACGCTGTTCACGGTTCACGTATTTAAATATCGTCTCAAATCTCGTATAATTCTTAGAATTTAAGTCACCTACCAAGAAGTTTCAGACTCGGGTTCACATTAAAGTGCTTTAAACTCGATGCTTTGTGCTTCTGGGGTTTTTTTTTCTGAAGTTTACCTGACACGAGAGAAGCTTACAAACGCTTTCAAGTATCTAAACATTAATATCGAACATCGAATGGTAGTGTGATCCAAGCGGAAACATTAATTCCTATCCTCAAAGGTTTATACGAAGGAACTCGAGTGTTTTTTTTTTCTTATACACATGGCCTTAAGCGACCTCATTCGATATCCATTGATGTCTATGAAGCTCAGCTAAGCTAAGAGAAAAAGGAAAGGAAAATTCTCTAGATCAAGTAATTGTAGACTGAAGTGAACTCTTCACCTGACTCTGAGGATGATTTCCACCAATGTGGAAAGGACCATCCTGACACAGATGGTCACAGAAAACACATAACGACTAATGAAAACATAGAAGAAAAACAAATGAATCGTAATGGAAGCATTTGACTTATTTAGATAATAAACGCTTCAAGTCTCGCCTTACACACCTGCAATAAAAAGCCATTTTCAAAAGGCATACCTTGGGGGCCTATAGGGCCGGGGGCTCCGGATGGCCCAGGTGGACCGGAAGGCCCGGGTTTCCCCTTCTTCCCGCGTCTACCAGGAGCTCCTGGAAATTAAGGAAGGAATCTCTGAAAGGGTAAATATGTTTTACGCTCTACAAGTTTAATACAAAAATTTGATGGTAATCCTTTAACGTATCACCTAAAGCGAGAGTAGAAGCCTGTTTGAAGGGCTCCCTTCCTGTTTGCGTCTAGACTCAAGTTAATGTGCATGAACGCTTCTGACTCGTTCTCGTATTTTATCGTCTACTGATGAATTAGAGAACCAAGGATGTACAAATCTCAACTTTAGCAGACATAACTGAGGAATTTTATGCTGCACATTTTGACGAAGATGCACTTTTAGTTGGGTCACACAACAGAACAGTGCCTCACTTACCAACACAAGTACAAAGGTCTGGAGCATCCCTCCGAATCCGAACTGCTTTTGATCCCTAAGTAGACAGCGCGATTACTTAGGAGGTAACATGGTGAAAATCAAACGTTGATTTATGTAGGAATTACAAAGGAGTGCAAGCGTAAAATGAGGTACTAACTTGAATGTCGTAAGCGCTGTTATGGAGTTGTAAGGTCTGGATAATCTTCTGATGTTCACGGATTTGCATTTTGAGCAAGGAAAGTTCTCTGTGCGTGTAAACAGCGAAAAAAATCCCTGCAAAAGCCAACAACAAACAGCAAATTACAACAGGGAGGAGATATCCTTCCTGGCCGGGTCTTTTCTTTTCCATGATCCTTAGAGCGCGACAACAACAATGGAAGCAAAAAGGCCTTGCTGTGGAGGGAATTTCCTCTTTGATATCCGAAATCACCAGATCGACACATTGGCCATGAGCCCATTGCAAAAATCCACGTGACAGAGGTCACACACCGTCGCTTTATGCGTGCACGGATCTCCGGCCAAAGATTTTCTTCTAAGATTTTCGCCAATATCTCGATGCGTTGACCTTTTCTGACGGTCCGACTTCTTCACTTTGAAATCCGAAATAACCAGATCGACGCATTAGCCATGAGCCAATTGCCAAAATACACGTGAAAGAGGTCATACACCGTCGCTTTGTGCGTGCACGGATTTCCGGCCAAAGATTTTTAGTCGGGCGACCGACTTTAGGTTTACCCTCGGGTTTCTCCGCAAAGCTCAGTCACGAGCAATGGGGAATACCACAGACACGTATTAGAGGCGCAACCTTCTTTCCACCATGTCGAACATGGCGGATTTGTCGAATATCCTAGCAAATGGTGTCATCTTTTCTACGCTTAAGCATTTAGACTCACACACCGTTCGCGGTAGACCTACTCTAAAAGATGGCTTGTGTAATGAGCGTAAATTTCGAAACGGGTCGTTCCCCGAACTCAAAATAGCAAAAGAATCAAATGATTTAGCGAAGGTCTCACTAGAATCTATAAAAGCGGGAATCTTCAAAAGCGGGAATCTTTAAAAGCGGGAATCTTTAAAACGGGAAATCTTTAAAAGCGGGAATCTTTAAAAGCGGGAATCTATAAAACGGAAAATCTTTAAAAGCGGGAATCTTTAAAACGGGGAATCTCTAAAAGCGGGAATCTTCAAAATGGGGAATCTTTAAAAACGTAACAATTTTTTTTGGCAGATGGCATTGTCACTCGATTATCATTTCTCTTATCAGCCTGAGAGATAAGTCAGTTATCAGCCTTCTAAGCAATCATGATTGAATACTCTGATCTACATCGTTTTCCGGTATTATCTTCAGGGTTCAAAATAACAGCCGGCTGCCGTTTTAAAAGCTTTCTGGAAACGTAAACAAGTAAAAAGTTTCGAAATTTGAAACGTGCTACAGGGAGTATTTTTGTTTACAGTATTCAGCTTTTACGTATTTGTTCAAGCCTGAAACATGCAAGTTTGTGTCCATACCGTCAATTTACAGTGTTTATGTTTCTGCACGTACATACTTCTTTTAATCAAGATTTATTTTCCGCCAAATCCTGTTTGATGTCGTTTGTATAGCCTTATCACGCGTTCAAATTAAAGTCGGTGCTTGACAGTACGGATTTCTGTTCAGCCTCAAAAGGTCCACAGCAGCAGCCTCTGTGATACCTGTCAGGGTATTGCGCCAAAAATATGTGACAGTGTGTTGTTGTAGAATTGGTGCCTCTCAGGGGTGAAAAATTTTTACGCCACGCCCACAAACCAGGACCATGGTACCTCTGTATTTCTTTTACAACCGCTGGGCACCATGAATGGTCAACACTTGTAACAGCGCTTCTACCTGTAGCCCGACTTACGATCTTAGATCGTCTTGTCTTCTAAGATTTTCGCCAATATCTCGATGCGTTAACCATTTCTGACAGTAAGACTTCTTCACTTCGGCATAACATGTGAATATGGTGTTGAGTTCAAAGTAAAAACGTGACTCGATCGCTTTTGACGTTTTATTGCTAAGAGGACGTAAAAATTGGTGTTTTAACGTTTAAGCTCTGCATGGGACGGCTAGGAAAAGTACTCGCATTTCGCTTTTGTCTTTTTGTAACATGAACGCCACCCCGCTAAGGCAGGTCACCCCACCTATCATGTAAACGTGATCAAGATAAAATAATGGATTATCTGGACAGGCGGGTTACCTCACCTACCTGGGGTCCCCACCTCCATGTAAACAGGCCTTAATCAAGAACGGGGTGCTTATGGGAAGCAGGGCATTTAAGCTAGACGAAGGGCTAACGCTCGAAACGTCAGCTTTTTTTACCCTTTACGGCGGCCAATTTACGTTTTCAATTCAGTTGTCAACACTAAGTTACCTGCTATACCCTTCCACCGACGCAGCATCACAGTCTCTTTAAAAAATTACCCCCTTTATTCATCTAGCTAGAGGTGCGCATATGATTGATTGTTAAATTTTCTCTCAATGAAATGTTACTTTGCTTCAGGCTGACCAAAACATAATTGGAATATACAAAGTTTATCTTGGCAAGAATATCACGTTAAACATAGGTCACTCATGGGAAACTTGTGATAAATAAAACAGAAAACGCACATATATATAAGCAAAAGGAAAGTAAATGATTATGTGACATATTCTGTTATCGATGATGGTTAAACTCGAAAGATTACGAAGAAAATGCAAATAGCTGCTGGTTTTCTCCTTAACTCCAAATTAGAAAGTGAAGACAGGAGACGCTAGTCTTATTTTGTGTTCCCGGAATGATCGAAAATTGATTTCTCATTACGATATCAATACTTTCGTACAGAAAGGTATTGAGAGAAAAAGAAAGATGTCAACAAGGGGATATTGCCTGATTTAGCTCCAAACTCTCAGATCTAAGATTGTGGAAAATGTATGGCACACAGTTTGGAGAATTCATGCTTAGATTTTGGGAGTCAACTGTTATGGCCTCAAGTGCCAATCAGACACCAGCCTTAAGCACTACTTCTCGGGGGAAATCCCTCTCTTGAAATAAATATAATGAACTTTGAAAAGGCGCGTGATAATTGTTTCATCAACTGAGACTACAAAATTAAAAAAAATGTACACACACGGCAGTACCACAGAGATATACATCGCACTATTTTGCATCTCTCCTAGGATTTATATAACTTGAATTTGAAGCGCATGGGCTTAGTTTATTGTATGCAAGAAGGTGGAAGGGGTATATGTTATAAATTCATGTAGGCAGAACGTAAGTAAAAGCTTACTTTATTTCTATTCCAGCAAATATTTAATAAAAACATATAAACAAAACAATGATTACCGAAAAACTTAAAAAATATTTGACTCAGTATTTTAACACAATGGTAAGGTGAAATTCATGTGAGATACTTGCGCATCTTGACTGAATTTGCCTAAGTTTCATTTTTGTTAGTTATAAACTGGGTTCATGTTCTTGAAACTTTACCATCTGCATTCCCTTTGGTGATGTTCATCCTTCTCTTACTTTCGCTCATCAGTTTAAAACTATAGGCTGGGCTTTCTTCCGTTTAAGAAACGTATTAAGCAAAATGATGTAAAACATAATATCGCACCTAGCACTATTGAGAGATTGGCACACCTCCATAAGTTCTAAAAATCCAACGAGCCAAATCAAAGGTACTGAAACAATACTGAGTGTAGTCGTCCAATCAACAGTATCAAAAGTGAACTTGCATAGCAGTCAATTTCCTTTCTTGTAAAAAAACCAGTGATACTAAAATGCAAGCAATATAATACAAATACCTTTGAATATCAAAGGACTTTATGTAAGCTATACTGACAAGAACCTAACTTACACCATCTTTTGAGACAAGGCGAGTCCACGTAACATTCGTAATAGGCCGTTAAGTGTTGTGTTCACGAAAAATTCAGGAATGAACTATTAACTAAGACAATTTCTGCGTTAGAGAACGCAGCAATCAAGCCTTAAAAGGAATAACGTTTGCACCGGTTGAAAAACAGCTACACACCAACAAATTTCCTAAAAATTCTATGGATTTGACATGACAAGGAACAGTGTTACAGTCATAGACGAGTGGTCTTTAATCTTAAATCTTTAGTATTATACACGTGAAGTTTCTCCTTTAGGTGTAAGTACGATATCTCGCAGATAGGTTACAAAAAGATCAATCAAAATTAGCGAAAACCACACTGAGTCGTGACCAGCTGAATGTAGACAGTTTCTTCAAACTTTCTACGTTTCTCGTCACAGAAAATTTCAGAAAGATTTAAATGTTGCCTATAAGGGTATTGACGCTGCCCAAACATGATGGAATTGCAGCTGTCTGTACCGCGAAAACATTATCCGTGGGTCAAGGAACAGTAGCATGGAGTAAAAATGCGCCAAAATAACTCGAACTGGGATTCATGAAATAGTGATTTGAAAAGGGAGTTTTGATTGAAACGGTGTCAGTGCTGTTTAGAAACACCACACCACCGTTGTAGTTTGTGTTATATTTTCGGTCCTCGCTAATAACGGCAGATGTGCTTTCCATGAATTTTTCCGAGTTGACGAACAATTGATGGCTAACTTGATATGGTAAACCGTCGTGGTAAAACATCTGCGAGTACACGAAATAAAATCCAGCAATTTGTATTCGAATGAAGCCTTGATCGAACTGAAGTCTGCCTGATCTGTATTTCAATTGCCAGTTCCTCACCGTGCGTCTTGTTACTGAAATGAAATAAACGCAGTCTTGATGGAAAAATTACTGCTAAATTTTTTGATCAGAAATTGAAATCATGAATGTTCGAGAAACCAGTAAACCAATTGGGATGATGATTTTCACTACTATGTTACTTGAGTAGAAAATTTTCATTCATTATCGATTGATGTGTAATTTACTCCCTCTTGCATGCTTTGAAAGGCCTCCTAAATACCATTGTAATAGCTGAATCGGTATCACGACTTTTAAACGAATCGCGTACTACGAAACTTGTATCAGTTAGTCATATATCTGATCAATGAACGTATCTGTCAATGGTTATGTATTCTCTCTGTCCCATACTACTATGTAACATTTGATCACGTGGTATTGTTCTAACAGCAACCTGGATAAATACAATGTCCTTTTGCCTTTGGGAACAAGTTCAATACAAATCTTGCAAAGTTGAAAAAGGCGTGTCTGAGGAACCAGCAAGAGGCACAGATCCGGCGGCATCAAGACCACGTGACAAGTGGACAAAACATGTTCAACTTTAAGCCTGGAACACGGAAAAGTATCTCTGCATTGTGGCCTATCAGACAGCTGCAAAAAACTAAATTTGCATTCCGTGGAAAGATATCAAATACAGGGTAATTTCCTCGTGTCTATCGGCCTAAACTTCAAACAAATCTTAAAAACTAGCGTGACTTGAAGCGAC
The DNA here is from genome assembly GCF_964200805.1 of Pocillopora damicornis. Lineage (NCBI taxonomy): Eukaryota > Metazoa > Cnidaria > Anthozoa > Scleractinia > Pocilloporidae > Pocillopora > Pocillopora damicornis. Next base: position 24,370,069 of record NC_142675.1, on the reverse strand, counting down.
CTACGTAAAGTTCATGCAAACCCTTTTGCTATCTGGTAAATGATAAAATTCTACCATAAATGAGTACGGTCCCTTCTTCAGACTTTTTTTACTCAAAAGGGAAATCTCAGTCTGAAAGAACGAAGGGCCTAAGTCGCCTACCAAGTCACAAACAGACTCAAGTGCTACGGAATGGTAGATTATAGACATTGGAGGGGCACAAAATTCTCCCTTCAAGTTTAAAGGAGGTATTGTTGTTTCGCCATTCCCTCTATTTAGTCGATATAATGGAGCAGAAATGCCCCAAAGAAACTGCCCTCACTATCCATGAAGTAGTGCGTAGTGTAAGGTATGTGGACTGAGATGGTGTCGTTTTCCTGCAGTAAGAAAACTCCACCATGATACTTGGTGTTATACTTCCGTTTGGGACCTATAACGCTCCCGGCACTTTCCATGACCTTTTCGTGATTAATGTACGTATGATGACCCATCAGCACTGTGGAACCATCATAATAGTACATCTGACTGTAGATGTAGTAGTAACCTTTTTTCTTCACTTCTATGAATCCGGTGGTCGAATGATATTCGATGCTGCCTTCTCTGTGCCTCTCGTTCCAGTTCGAAATGCGATGGAAGCCTGCTGAAGAAATCGTACCTTGTTAGCTAAAAAAAAATTGAATGCAACTTACAAATTGATTAAGGTTGAAACATTACGTAAAGATAAGCACATTACTTGGATTTTGAATTTTCTGTCCGTCACCAACAAGATGGATGCTTTCACTCATCTAAATAGCAATAAAGAGAGAATCCTTTACACTAAATTTAAGATAAGGTATTGGAAACAAGATAAGGTACAAGTCAGACGTTTCTTCTTAAGTCTGGGGATCTACCAGTATATTTCACCGTTCTTTGACGACGTGGTTGGTTGGGTTCTCCACTTGTCCTCCCCGATCCGAAGAGTGTTCAATTTTCAAGAATCCAACATAAGGAAGTATTTATGCATTGTTGCGAGGTTATTAAGAAAGTCAAATAGAGAATGTTCAAATCAAAATACAAATAGCTGTTTTTGGCTGATTTTTTACCTCACTTTAGTGTTTTTCCTCCTTGGCAAACTATTTATTTAAAACTGAACTGTACTTTGAGAAAATTCACTATGTCTAAAATTACTCAAAATACAATGACGTAGCTCCTTGAAATCCTCAACACACTCACCGAAGCTCCTGGTGGTCCTGTTAGAAACAGAAAAAAGAAAAAACTCTGAATGCCTTAGATAAAGAAATACATGTTTCCTCTCCACCCACCACCGATTAGACCCCGGATGAAGGGAGAAAACTACTGCACTACATTCACGGAGACTATTCACAACAGCACCAGAAGGCCACGTAGCTGAGGTGCATTCTGATTTTGATAGCGTGAAGCAACGTGAAATATTGCTTCTCTTCCTGAATAAATGCAAATCCACCACAGGTCACTCCTAAATATTTCGTTATGTTTCCCTAGCAGTTTGCTAGTGTTTATTTACACTTTTGGGTTGAAAAAGAAAACTTTGAATGTAAAATGTCACAACCGTGAACACAATCAGGGACGCCTTGCAGGGCTGGAACAAGGTCTTCTAATGTCCTACCTCGTCATTACGTAGCCCCATTGAGCCAGTGTGTTAGTTTCAAAGAGGCAATCCACAAAACGGCACAAATCCCGTAACTTACAATTGAAGAAACAGTTCACTACAGTACTAACCTGGGTCCCCTTTAGGTCCTCGAATGCCTACTTCCCCCCTGTCTCCTTTAACTCCAGGGGTACCAGGAAGACCAGCTGGACCTTGGGTACCATTCATTCCATTCAATCCTTTGGGACCTCTGGGCCCTGGGTCACCTGTGGTATGAAATAATATATGAAGCATGTTCTTGACAATGTAATGTTTCAAACTTGTGTTTCAGGCTCAAGAGGGACGGATGGTGACAGTTAGATGGTGTCCTAACTGCATCACCAGTGGATGGAATGTGAATTAAAGTGGAAAAGCATAAATAAATGAAAGAAATGCAATCGCAGTAAGTAAACCTCTGATTGTTCCTAAAAAGTGACCATTTAGACTAGGTCACATTGAGTAAATTTAAAAAAAAAAAATACATATTTGATTAACTTGTTCACAGATAATTGATTTGGTCCTTTGGGTCAATCACTCAAATACGTAAAATGGTATGTCCCAAAATATGTTTAGAAACTTCATTAAGGGAAATACCATTTTGTCAATTGCATTTTGCATACTGTTACCTAAACATATAGCATAGTTTTGACGTATTCCATCGGTGATGTGTTTTTCTTTTTACCCTCTTACCATCTCCTGACTCCTGTGATGCACTAAGTGTATGAAGTTAGCCTTGCATCAGCCACTCTGTTTATTTCCATCAAACTGTATCGTTATCATAATTTTCTTGGACTTTTACGACAGACTCACCTTGCTGCCCCTTAGTAGGCTCCCCATTTGTTCCTGGTTCTCCCTTAGGACCCACGGGACCAGCTGGTCCTTGGTCTCCCTTGTGCCCTACGAAAAAGGTGCCGTTTGGTGATTACCCAATCGGTAAACCGCACCGAACTTCTGTTACTCGGTAATGCATTGCACGTGAATCATTTCATAGGGGAAGAGGGGAGGATGCTGGGATGACAACTGAGGCAGCTTTTATTTGATCGTCGTCACTTTTCACTAAACTAACCTTTTTTACCTTTCTTTCCTCGCCGACCTATGATAAACGAGAAAAAAAGTTAACTGTCGATTTATTCAGTTGAAACTATCATACTCGACAAAAATAATTGCATTATTGTACTATCGTTTAACCATGATCTTGAGAAGCGAAATTCTCAACCCGTTTCTCAGACTATGTTGAAAACAATCACTGTCGGAAAAATGATAAAATTAATAGCGTACATTTAAAACACTGTACGGAAATGTTCTTTGTTTGGGTATTCAATAACGAGACCAAACGTATCAGTTTCCTCAGATAATGAGGACAAAATACAGATAAGGGCAAAAATCTATTTCTATCATGGAACAGTTAAAACATGATCATGAACTGTATGATCAATGTGTGTGTTGTTTTTTTTTTTCATTAACATTATTAAAAAGTAATAACATTATTTCGCTTGCAATTTGGTGTACTAAGCACTGATGAATTTTTCAAAGACTACACATTGCCCTTGCCCTGCGGGTTCATGTTATTACCTACACATTAACGGGAAGAGCTAGAAACAAATACGGTGTAACAAATTAAGCCGCAACGTTTCAAGCGTTTTTTTTTTAATGACGGGAGAGAAAAAGGGATGTGATGCAGCTCTTACCTGGAGGTCCAGCATCTCCTTTAGGGCCTGAAAAAGGGAAAATAATATTGCAAAAAAACTACAGGACAAGCATGTGCCAATTGTAGAATGTTTAAGTGCTCCTACTTTTTCTAAGTTTATCTTTTTGTGTGCATTATAAAATCACAATATAGAAAATGGTACACTCTGAATTTGGTCGAAACTCCACTTCATTTAAAACCATGAGCTATTTTCTTTACATGTAATTTGTCCCGGCAATATGTCGTTTATTCCTAATCTTTATTCAGAAAAACTAACTCTGCTCGGTAATTATCGATTGTTTTCAAAAACTGCTTCAAACTCATAGGGCAAAAATATTGAAGTCACTGTGGAATGATATTCTCATCTTCCGACGCTCCCATTTTGCCAGAGTCCCTTGTCTCATACAATATTTCATTAGGAATCGGCAGGGTCATCCATCAGTCACGAAAACAATTAGCATTTGTCTGGCACATGTCTATCACGATTGAATAGGGGTTGAAAGCTTATTTCTGACCTTTTAGGAAAATCCATTGAATTGGAAGAGGTGATGAATTGAAAACAATGTGATGTTTCCTGTTGAGCCGAACCTGAACAGTTCTCAAGGTCAAATTATCAATGTATGCAAATTGTATAAAATGTAAATTAAATTGTAAGGTCTTTTGTTATCTTTGACGCACTATTATTGCCGGTGAGTCAATATTTTCTCCGGGTTTTACACCGAGAAATGTAAAATGATGCTTTAAAGGTCAATTGAACATAATGTTTCCTAGTTTGTTGAGCTGTCATGTTGACATTTTTAAAAACTCGTTTGTAATTCATTCGCTCGCGTTATCACCTTCTCAGACATACTTGACGAGACATGTTATTTTGGTGGAAGTTTGCCAAAACTTCAAGAGGCAATTGTCACGCCAACGTCTTGATTGAGATGAAGCCCTGCCGGCTGTGAGGTTCTTAAATTTGAGCCAATCATTTAAATTGCTTCAGCAACAAAACATTTCCACCAAACAAAATTTCCCACGGAAAACTTTGATGCTGAAATCTATCAACGACATAGTTTCACGCCTGATTTAGGATCAAAAGGTCACAAAATTGAAGTTTACCACAAGTAGGTTACCGATATAGAATGCTTATAAACAGTTGTTTTTCTCGTCACCAAGAGTCCAATTTCAACATGCTTAAATACTAAGAAAGTGTATTTTTTTTGTGGGGGCTCGTAAAAGCTGATTAGTTCATGACCAAGCGACTTTCAAGCACTGAACGCGGAAGTAAACAAAGTCTAAAGATCAAACAGTGGTCGATTTGTTTATCCTTCATTGTTCTGCGAAAATTTTGGAATTCTTTCATAAACAGGCACGACGAAACTGTTCTTTGCGTGAATCTCCTTGTATTTTTCAGACCGATCTTTGTTCTAAATGCACCTCTTTGTGTAATCATAGCTAAATATGTAAAATATGTATTTCTAGCACTCAAAGATTACCTTGCAAACACGGGCAGTAGCCCTCAAACTGCCTTTTGTCTCTACCACGAGGAAGATCAGGAACGGCAAGCTGTAACAACGAAAAGTCATTCTGTTTCATTTGGCTTCACGAATGTATCAGTTCTCAGAACAGCGATGAGCAACATCACAATTCACGCCAACATTTAAGTAAACAATACGCTTTAGACTTTACTAATTGCGCACCGTCAAGCCGGCTCTCTAACCTTCGTTTTTAAACGCGCAGATTTCCCCTCCATAACACGATCGGCCTCACCCACAGAATTTCTGTCCGTTTTCTGAGCTGTGAAGCCGCTGTTTTCCAACTTTTCAACACGAGCTTCAAGTCGCCGCACGATGTCGGATTGCAGGACTGCCAACTGGTGTTGATGAACCACAAAAAAAGTCACAATTATGATGTATAACACTGCTAAAACAATCGCAATGTTGAGGAAAACGCGACGCGCATTTGATTTTTTCTGTTGGTCCATGGTGGAACGTGCATTTGCCAAGCAAATTCAAGTGCTCGGCTCGGGATTTTGTTTCAGCGATGCACAATCCGTGAAGAGCTGAACTCTGTCTTTCCACGCTTGGTTGAGCTTAATCTAAATTTCTGGGAAAATCAAAGCAATATTGCGCATGTGTTGAAAGTGATTGACAGCACTAAAAATACTGAAACTTTTGGGGTAACTTTCAAATTCCGCACGTTGCTCTGTCAACCAACTTCGCAAAACTATTACAATAGCCTAGTAATACTGAAACTTAATCCTTGCTTTAGGAGAGAGTAGCAAAAAACGTGTCTATTTGAACCTAGATCCTTTGTATTCGAGTCCAATTCTAGGAATTATGAGATTATGTAAACTAGTAAAATAATCAACGCAGCTACAACTTCCCGCTGAAAATGCTTCTGTCAGTTTCAAATGCAAGTGCAAAGCCTTTGTTTGCCTGTTAATATGGCGTTGAATTTCAAGCTTGATTGCCAGTTGATTCATCAATTTTATTCTTATTGCATTTGACAAAATGCCAGTATTATCTTTGCAATAGGATTAGGACAGGACTGTGGCCAAAGTCTACAAAAGCTTTCACCACCCGACTTAGGACTGAAGAAACCTCTGTTATTCACGCTCATGTGGTACTAACCGTCAAGAGACATAACAATTGTGAACCAAAGCCAAATATCGTAGTTCTCGCTAGGTTTCCAATTGAACATTCCTATCAACTTGTGAACGAAATGGCAATAATCGGCTTATAACGCAACTGATATGTTTATTATTAGAAACATACAGCTTCAGTATCTAAAGTGCGTTTCAGCCACTTCCGAAACAATTATTGTTAATGTGCGGCGCGACAAAACAAATTAGAAACCCAAAAAAGGCCTCTAAAATAGCTCACATTTATCTAAGGTACTTGACCCGAAAGCAATCAATTACAATAAAAACAAATTTCAACTGACTCCAATCAATCATGTCGCGTCGTAGTATAACTCTTGCGTAGGTAAATTCTCCTCTTCGTGAATCCCCCACCCCCACCCCCGAGAAAAAAATATAAAAATCACATTTGATAGTCAATAAAGAGAAAAAGGTAGAGACTTTATTCACTATTTACCGTAATGTATTTACAGTGAGTATATCGGTGGGCAGGACTTCAAACATGAGCACTCAAACCTTGTGAGGAATTCAAGATTGCAAATGAGGTTGTAATTGTAATGTGTAAAGCGACTTTCACTATGTAAGTGGAATATTCTGATAGCCTCAAACTCTACTCAGAATATACTTCGTGGTAGTGCAATTTATTGCCTGCGACTTGGATAAAATTGTAAGAAAACTGTGGTGTATGTTTTCTACTAAATATTCAACAATGATACAAAACAACTCAAAAACTCGACTGGTAAAAGGAGTGCCCAATTGTTTTGACACTCGTTCGCCGACGCTCGACGAAAGTTAAGCACATTTGTGTAATAGGTATTGTCCTTTGTACTAGACAATTGTGATCCACCTCTTCAGTGAACTTCGACTATGAAGTTTAAGGCACCTTGTTTTCATTTGCATATGAGTGCTGATCACCAGTGTAAAATTACGCGCAATACGAACTCGCGATGTAAAAGCGTAGTTAGAGTAGATTGAGGGACAAACACCCTTCCCTTCCCCACCCCCTTAGTTTTCAACATGGTGGAGCATAAATGCCCCAAAGAAACTATCTCTCTCTCTCATGTAATAGTGGCTCGTGTACGGCACACGAACGGAGATAGTATCGTTGAGTCGAAGCAGGAACACTCCGCCGTGAAACTTCGTGTTGTATTTTTTCGTTTCGTTAATGACACTCGCCATGCTTCTCAAGACTTTTCGGTCGTTGATGAAAGTTGAGTGGGCCATCTGGATTGTAGAGCCATCATAATAAAACATTTGGCTGTATATGAAGTAGTAACCTTCTTTTTTAATTTCCACGGTTCCCGATGACTCATGGTACACGATACTGCCAAACCTGTGGCTCAATTTCCACTTGGTAATGATGTGATTTTCTTAAAAAGGAAGAAGAGGACTAAATGTTACTATGACACTCGTAAAACTCTGAACACCACAAATGCACATGGAATGCTACTGTTTTCCGAGGAGAAACCCTAACAGGCAAACAGCAACGGTAAATTAACGTGCCATTTTAAAGTTTGCTTGCGTCTCTCCAAATTTTATTGTTCTTGGTCAGTTTAAAACTGACCTTTCAGCCTAAAATCAAAGTGTTTGTGGTTTTCTAAGTCCCGGGGTAAACGACCATGGTGCGACCAAGTAATATGTATACATATGTATTTTGTGGTCGCTGAAACATGTCGATAATTGAAATAAAGGGTAGAAACATTGCAGCAGTTCCGGCTGGATTTTCTTGTATTACCGCACAAGAATTTATTTTTAAATTCTATAAAAAATTTCGAGTTGTATTTTCAATTGATTAAGACTTACTAGCTTTTATCCTACCGCCAATTCCAACCAGGTGGATGCTTTCTCCTGCCTTAAATTAGGAAAGTAAATGATTCTAGTATTGACCCACTGTCACTGTCAAGATATACATGCTTATCATTTATTGATCATCGTTGGTTTTTTATCACGAATGCAAGTATCTGTAAGGACATGAGCCTAACTTCATAGGTAGAAAGGAAGCTACAGTTTATGCTTCTGTTAAGCTTGTCGAAATTGTAGGACGAGGGAAAAGCAGATTACCCAGAACATTTGTAGAGCATCATCTTCCAGTATTTACAATCCCTGGAAGCGAGGCTACAAAGCAAAAAACCGTCTCGCTTGCCAACCTAGCTCCCAGGGTCTCTCTTTTCCTTCCCCCTCTCTTCCTCCAGGAAGCGGGAAGAAGACGGAACCTGGTAACTAGTTTGCACACTTACCATTACTCCGGGTGGGCCGGGAGGTCCTAAGGAAAGATAATACAGATTCATTTCAGTCTAGTTTATTTTATGGTGCTAAATATCGTGTCTCCAAAGGCATTTTTTCCTATCTGTTTGTATTCTTTGCTGCGTAAAAATTCATCTTTTTCTCACCATTGCTATAATCACTTATTAATGAATTGAATCCAATGATGTGAGATGTGAGTCGTCTATTTCCCGAAACTTCATCCCAGATTTCGCACGGATAGTGAGACAAGAGATGGAGTAAACTGGCAAAATATCAATTTCATCAAGGTAGTACTCGAGGTAACTTTCAGAATGGGCGAAAAACAGTTCTAAACACTGGATACGCAGCTGAATCCAAACATACCTGGCGGACCTTGCTCTCCTTTAGGTCCCATGTCACCCTTAAGACCGTTTGCTCCGCGTGGGCCCTGGGGACCTGCCCGAAAAAAAAAAGGTAACTGATTCAATTTTGTTTTTGTTTGTAGCACGTGCATTGTGTCAAGGCTTTTAAAGATGACTCCGGATTTTTGTTTCATTAGGTAAGTGGAACAACACCAATTTTAGAAACCTACTATGTTAATTACGAAGAACCATTTTAAAAGAAATAAAAATTTGTGAATAATTAGGATAATGTCAGAGGCACAGGAAAAAAGTTGATGAAACGAATTTGAGGTTTTAGTAGAACAAGAGATAAAATAACCTGTTCCGCCATTGGTTCCATTCGTCCCAGTCGGTCCGGGAGGGCCCGGGTCGCCCTTTTCTCCTAAAAGGATCATACGTAAATCAGGTTTTTGCCTAATCGTGGTATTTGGATGTAAATGTTCCTAGTTGTATTCAGGTTTTACCTCCATTTGGTGTCGGATAAATAACCCATGGAGGGTAAGTGATTTAGATCGTTACGGGAAAAATTACTTTTGACGATGTTCACCGACTACTTGATGAATGTGGACTAAAAAACATCTCTAAACAAAGTACGACACACCAAACCAAACGTTTTTGCACAAGGCTAGTTGAGTATTTTAATTAAAGGTAAAATGACATAGTGGCAGCTTACCTTTCTTGCCTTTGCAGCCTATAAAGAAGAAAAAATAATTTTTCAATCATAGTTTTATAGCACATAAATAGGGTATGATTTCGTGAGTCGTAAGACCAAGGAACATCGATATATCGATAACGTTGCACACTTACCTTTTTTACATTTAATACCTGAGGAAAAAAAACCAAGCGATAGATTTAGGCTCATCAAGTGAAATCAACCTCTGCGATTGAGTTTACCTTAAAGTTTTGAAAATTTAAAACACGATAAAAGGACTTATATTCATTTTTGTTTGTAAATGATCGCCAAATTTCGTTTGGTGTGTTTTCGTTTATGTCACGTATCCCAAGTTTTTCAGAGCAAGTCCAATTTAACTGCATGGAAATTTCACACAGAACAGTAAAATGAATCGGTTAAATAACTACGATGATACTGAGCCGCGTTGGTCCCCTAAAATTTTCAGCTCAATTAGACTTTCTTTGATCGGATTCGACATCTCATCCTTTTGTCTCCCATATTGCTTTTCCAACTGTTGGCCGATAAGTCAACTTAGAATGAAAGCATCTCCGCAGTATTAGGCTTGCTGATTTTGTTTTATTATTAATGAATGAGGAAGATTAAGAACTAACGCAAAAAATTGAGACGAAGTCATTTTATAGCCAAAAGGATAATCATCTGATGCAAAACTTACATGGAAAAACCAATCAGTGAAGAAAACATGCGGAAGTGAAGCTGGGCAAAGTTCAATGAATTGATATCAGCCCAGATTTGATGATTAACATGACAAAAGATATTTTCAAGACTTTTACCTCCCAGTGTTGTTCTCAAAGGAGGGAATAAGCCGTGCTTTATTATTATAAATTTTTTTTTTCGATTTCATGGCAGTCGGTTCCTCTTCTAATTTTGTTTGTTAATTTTGTCTTAAAACATGATGCCCTTTTTGTTCATAAATCGTTGCTAGTCGTTTTTCAGTGACAAGCATCTCAGAAATCTTTTTGTTTTACTTTGCGTAAGTAATCATTTTGAGTCCGGTGCAGTTTAGTGTGCAATGTTTATTCATAGTCGAATGTAATATGGCTTTCAACATTCATTACACAGTGTAAAAAACAATGAACGACTAACCCTAAGCATAATTATGCGAGTATCTTCGACACCTACCGCCGTTTTCAACTTTATAACCGTAAAATTGTCGTCTGCCTCTAGTTTGAGGAAGATGGGAGCTCATTTGCTGCAAAGGAAACAACGACGCGGATTAGAACGTTTAAACAACTTATGTTCACCCACACAATTGGATATGCATAAATTTGGACAACGAGCTACAAAGTACTTCGTAAGATTCAAACAGACCTTATTACCCGGACGTTTCTCCTTCTCCGTCTTTTCCTCTGTCTCCGCGTTAGTTTCGCCCAAAAATTTGTCATCTATCTTCCAGGCGGCGAAACTTGCCTCCAACTTGTGGATACGAGTAGTCAGTTTGACAATAACTGCTTCTAGCGATTGAACTCTCTCAGACTGCAATAGCGTAACGCGGTACAGAGTCGCAATAACAACCGTAACAAGGACGACAAAAATCGCCAGGATGAGAACCACAAACAAAGTCAGAATGCTACGACGAGCACGCGAGCTATCGCGTTTCTCCATATCCGCCAGGTAGTTTCAACGCTGTGTCGAAGCTCCGAGCTGTGTCTCTTGTTTCTGAGAGGGGGCGCTAATTTCTCAGAACTGTTTGATTTATTATTGTCTCACGCTTCGCTTAGCATTTGTCTTAGAAGTTTCTCGGAAAGGAAACAGCCATTTAAACACGTGCTCGTGCATTCCGTTTCCTTAGGAGGGTCGTCTACCTTAGTGAATAAATTTGGGAAGGTCATCATTCGTCTATGAGTTAAATAAAGCTGTGGTTTCATGATCGTAGCTAATTTTTGCTGATTTGGAATGTTTGCATAAGGAATAATGAATGCGATCTCGAACGCCGTGTTTTTACGGGCGTCCTGGAAAGTGGCTGGAGAAAGGGGTCTTGCCTAAATTTGTTAAAGCTATGTGGATATTCATCGGTGATGCTCAGAAATTAAACTACTCCAGGATGCAAATCTAGTATTTCTTCGCTGCTGTGAGTCAAACTTTGTCTCTCAAGGCGTAACTGCTACCTGTAAACAATGGGCACATGGTCAAAACAGGCTGTTTTCATGAAAAACTACTGTACAGTTCTCCAAGTCTTGATTTAACTCCTCGTTATTATCTTCGTTGCAAGATGAATTGGAACAAACAAACAAAAACTTGGAAAAACAAAAACAAACAAAAAGAGTAAATGCCAAGCTGACTCTGTCAAACGCCAAACATTAAGGCAGATCTATTTTTATTAGAAATATGAATTTTTACAACTCCATACACAAAAACAGTATAAAAAGCAAAGTAAAGCGCGTTTGATGACTTACTGTGGTTAACTTGACTAACTATTTGATTTAAACTAGCCAAAATGGAAACAATTATGCGTCAAACTACTTTCCACATGATTTGAGCCTGATTTACCGAAAAATCATCTAAGCACTATTCGGATACCGAAAATAAAGTCGCCTTTCTTTTACTATAATTAAATCCATAAATGATGACTAAGACTAAGACTAATACAATTTCGAAGAACACCCTAATTTGTAAGGTCTCTTTGGCCGTGAAGGTTAACATTTTAACGATTTACAATTTGTCTGTACGCTAACGTCTACAGGAAGGGTAACTGTTCACAGGATCAAAATTTGGATTTCTATATCTAGTTAACATGATAAACTTTACCAAAAAATTGTGAAAATGACTGAAATTGTCGTAAAATAATGAAAGGAAAATTTTCTACGAGCTTTGATATATCTAAGAACCTACAAAACAAGGTCCGTGCAGCAAATTTTAAGTGTGGGAAGATCAAAGACGAACTCATAAGCTTCAGCCGAGAAGGCATGGGATTAGGGCACGCTCGGCAGGACAAGTTTAAAAAAAAAAGGGGGGATGCTAAGCCCCCCCCCCCCCAGTCCTTCCACGGTGCGGTTCCTGCATTATGATAGAGAAGCGGTCGTTGCTAATGAGGGACTAGTCATTATTCATTACCAAGGGGAAGGGGGAGGGGGGGAAGAGAGGTCAGGGGAGTTTTGAGGATCACATGGTTCTCAGGGGGAGATGAGGGGGGATCAGACGTCTCTAACAGATTTTACATGGGGGGGACAGTAAAATATTGACCGCCACTTGAGGAGAATCATTTGAATACTACAGAGCCTTATGGGGGTAACAAGTAAATTTTATTGTGACACAACCAAATACTTCGACCTCTCCCCCCTAGGCGATAAATAATGATCAGTCCCAAAGTTAACTTGCACCGGTCATGCGCATGGCTTTCGTTCTGATTTCCTTTTCGTTTTAATTTTACCCATGGTGTAAATATACTTAAAGCGAGTGCAACGAACTTGACTTTCCACTAACGAGAGGCTTACAGGCTAAGTGTGAAATGTATAAAATCGAAAAAAAAAGGACTGACCACTTCTTTCAAAAAAAAAAAAACAGTGCATGAGGATGAAAGGCTCAACGCCTTAGTCAGGATACAACATGAACACTCCAAAGTAACTATAAGGAGCCGCCATGTAGTAAATCTTGCTCCTGTACACTTCCACTTTAAGAATGTCGCCTCGATTCAGATGAAAAACGCCTCCCTGGAAGTTTGTGTTGAACTTTCTCGAGCAATTCACTGTGCTTGAGACGCTCCCGAGGATTTTGTGGTCATTTAGAACAGTGTAGTGGTTCATTGAGTAGCTGGTGCAATCGTAGTAATACATCTGGCTGTAAACATAGTACATTCCAGAACGACCGATCACCAGGTGACCCACATGTCGTCTGTACAAGATACTTCCATTGACGTGGCCTTCCTTCCAACGATGAACGGTGCCTACCCAACAAAGTTAACACATTTATAAACAATCCACAAGTTAAATTTTGATTGTGTAGAGACGTGCATGGTGGCCTAAGAGTTAATACGTCGAGGGCATCAAATCGAGAGGTACGAATTCGAACCCTGACCGGGTAGTGACGAGTTATCAAAATGGCATTTCTCATAACAACTGTTCCTGATATAAAACGAATATTATTCGTATTGTTACGAGCGTTGGATAACGGAAAATCTGGGTCATCCACGAGAAATCGACCCCCAGATCTTTAGATGACGCCCTCCGATGCTTAACACTGAGCTATACATAGAACTCTATTGTGAGCCAGACCATCAATGGCCATAGGCCTTTTTTATTAGCTGAGCCAGCGAGGAAGCTGGCTGAGTAGGGTAAGCTTGAGGCGCACGCGCTGGAATGAGTGTATGGCACACCAGGTATAGCAAAATTACTAATGTCATACTGCGCCATACGAAGCAGATTATTACAACAATAATACTTATTCGCTGCATGAGTGCGGAGCGCGTTTAGCAGTTTCAAACTGTATTTCGCTTGCGGAGATCAAGGAGAAAATTGACCCACGGTCACGAGACTTAACTAACCAGCATGATGTACTCTTTTTCCGTCGCCAACCAAGTGAGCGCTCTCTCGCATCTGGAAAAGAGAGAAACATGCCGATGATGGTTTTGTTAGAGTTCAACTTGTGAAAAAAAAAACGGAAGAAAAAGGGGAAAAAAAGGAAAAAAAAGAAACACGAGTTGCGAGAAACTCAAAAGAAAAGTCAAACACGTTTTTAGAGTCTCACTTTGAGATATATTTTGAATCGAATTAATTTGAACAAAAAAAAAACAAAAATTTGAGCAAGATTCCTACCATGAGTCCTGGGGGTCCTCTCTCTCCTGCAGACACACACACAAAAAAAATAATAGAGTGAGCCTGCACTCATGTAATTTGCTTGTACAGCCGTCCCTAATGTCTGTGCTTGTATCATGTACGAAGTGTGACTTACCCAATTCTCCTGGTTCTCCCTTTGGCCCAGGTGGACCTACTTCGCCTGAAGGACCTGGTGGCCCGTAGGGTCCCTGGGAACCCTGTGGACCTGCTGGTCCTTTTTGACCGATGGGACCTTCAAATTGAAATGAAAATAGATTAGGTTTTTTTATTACGTACAACTGGATATCACTAGTAATCCTGATTGGCTTCCAAAAAGGACAGTTATTTAAAAGTCGCTCCAGTTTTTGCTCTCAATCGTATCTTTTTCTTAGCCAATGAAAACAGAAATCTAAAACAACACGAACAATTAGACTTTTCCGATTTTGGATTTCGCACTATTTATTTTCGCGACTGAATCAGTCAAATGTTGGCACTGAGCAAAAGCTTGAAATTCTTTGATTTTAAAATGAACGTGAGTTGATGGATTTTGAGCTTCGTGTGGTGCAAATTTGTTATAAATCATACGATTATCCCTCCTTCGTATTAATAATTATCCCCTCCCCTCCCCTCCTTCGCATTTAAACTTATTCCTCTCCTTATCCCCCCTCCCTTGGCATTTACAAGTGTACCCCATATTAGCATTTACAATTATCGGTGCCTGAGGCACAAAATAACCTTGTTGTCCTTTTTTTCCTCTTCTTCCCTTAGCACCTGATAATGAAACACAGACAGACAAGTTAATCTGACCATCCGTTGGAATTTCATGGCAAGAAATTGAAGACCTCGTAGACATAGAATTGAACCGAACGCTATCTTAAAATCATTATCTTTCACCATTATGGTTGTTTTAGTTTTAGGATATCCAGGCAGGAATCCTTGTCAAAAAATTAAATGACAGCTAAAATTAAACGGATGCACTACAATTGGTATTGCCTATATAACCATGTAAAATATTGTTTTCCTCTTTTTTTTCGGTCTTATTAAGATTTCCTAATTGATCAGTAATATTGAAAGAACGGTCATTAAATGTTTTCGCGTAGAACTTTTGGATTGTTTATTCCCAGTTTTATATTCCAGAATACGATCAAAGACAAAAGCTGGACCAGGATGATGCCTTACCTGACGGTCCTGGAGGGCCGGGGGGTCCGCTAGGACACATAACCTTCCCACAGGCGCTTGGAGAGTTTCTTTTGCGCCTCTCATGGAAAACGTTCTTGATGTCAACAATTTCAGTCATCTGTACAAAGTTAAAAAGTTCGATATTATTGAGCCTTTAGCTCGTCATAAACATGCTTCATTAGCCGTAAGTGATTTAGAATGACAGGCGGGTGGGCTCCCCCGCGTGCGTGTTTCTCGTATTCTGGTAGAGCGACACAGGCCAGTGCAGGATAAGATCTCGGCCAACATATTTGGGTTCCTGATGTAGCAGCGATCAATTTGTGATTTTACTTTACAAAGTAACTCTATAAAAATTATCAGGTAAAGCGAAGTTGTCCTGTTTATTTATCTATCTACTCTCATGTTTGTCCAGGTGGAATCACAGACAGCCAGGAGCCCTAATAATGATAAGAAGATACATGAGCTACCTGTAGCGTCAAACACAACCATCTCGTTAAAATTGTGGTTCATTAAGATGTTCTAAAGTGACTAATTTGACCAAGACTAACCCTGGAATGTGTGGCAAGCTTTAACGATTTGCTCTTTAGGTCAAAAAAGAACTGGTTGCTGCGATAGAATTGTGAGGAGAATGCTCTTGACTGCGAAATTAACAGCCAAAAGAAGGGGAAAAGAAAGATGACTGAGAAAAACGAGAAAAAGGAAATGGGAATGAATGAGTGAGTCGTATATGATGTTTCCAGTTGGAATGCAGCAGTTTTTTTTTTTCACGATTGAAAACTTCTATATGAAAAATGGACAAAGAACCCGACGCAGGAAGATAAAATTGGCTCAACATCGTTGAACTTGCTGAAGACCGGGGTCATTAACAGCGATTAAATATCAACTTTACGGTGTTCGTACACAATGCCAGCCACGGGAGGCTGATTAATGATGTCGGTGTTGGTATGCATTTGCATTTAAAGATGAATTAGCGGTGAAAGTCTCTTCCTTTCCGAGAATTTTAGTTTCATGCTGTCTGGTATGAAAATCCGGAAGGAAAGTAAAGCTCCGTATTATACAACAATGAGCAACATGATATCCGTTTTTCCTTCGCGTGGAGATAGTTGATGACCCCGTTTTAATTGATAATTGTGGAGAATTCGAATGATCATTTCTATCAGGCGACAGAAAATGACATCTTATTCAAGATGGAGGTTTATCTTGGTAACGTGACAGATAACGATCAGGAGTAATGGATGTATGCAGATTTATCTTCAACACGCAATCAAGGATGACCTTTTGTTCCAAATTTGCATCAGTTGTCAACAAGGCTGGTTTTGTGGAAAGAGACATCTCGTCGCGCACTAAGTATTATCGATGACATGAATTAAAATATCTGATTGCGTAGGACGTAATCGTCGATTATTTTGGACTTGTTGTATTACCTGAGGTCTTTTGTCCTTGTTTTCACGCTGGTCTTGGGTGCTTGAGGGCGACACAGTCGTCTTAGAAGCGTTAACTGTTCCCTTCTCCAATAAAACAACTCTACCCCGCAAATCTTGGACGTAATGTCTCAACTCGTTGTAATCTCGCATCAAATAAACGACGAAGGCACTCAGTGACACGCAATACACGAGTAACAACACCAGAGCTAGCGCTACAAGAAGCCGAAGCGAACTTGTTTTCGCTTTTTCCGCCATTGCTGATGAGTTCTACGCTGACTCAATGCGGCTGAGTTGAAATCGACATGGCTCACGGCGTCAGGGCTGACTGGAGCTGTAGCGGGGTGATCAGACAACTTCCTGTCAGCGAGGTCATTAGTTGAGTTCTTAGAATTTACGCACCAGGAGTAAAATTGGATCACGTGACCTTCTTGTCTGTTTCAGTTTGTCTGCATTGTGCTCCTTGCGTAGGTTTTGCTGCCTAAAAGGTTGGGAAGAAATATGAAAAAATACCACGCAGAGGTTGGAAAATTTCCTTAGCCGGATGGAAAGTAATGTTGAGGGAAGCTCAGATATACAAATCGATTGTAAATGTTCGAAGTATTATGAATACTTTTTTCTAACCCGTCAAACCAAGTTGCTTAAAGGTGATGTATAGAGGAATTCTTGGTTAGATAACAGGGCTGGTCAGTAGAGCACGAGCGCTACTTTGAAAGTGATGGGGGGGGGGGGGTGGGGAGCGAGTCTGAAATAATGCTTGTTTCTCCTCTGTGCCAAAATAAAGTGACGGTTTTTAATGACAGTAATAATCATTTATAAAACAACCTGACATGCTTCGAAATGCCACAAGACGCTAGTATGGGATCTCTTCTCTTTTCTGGGAAATCATGCTCACACCTTGATGCAGAAGTATACTTTATCTTTAAAACATAGAAGGCTATGAAGTCTCGCAGCCGCAATGATTCTCAATGGAAGGGAATATCCGAGAGCGTAGAGGACTTGGGAAGATTCCTTTGCTTCTGATGTAATGACACCTTACGGCCTGCTTCATTAGGGAATGTCGGAGAAGGGGAGGGGGGGGGGGGGGAGGGAATGCTCCGCTCACAAGTCACGAAAACCAAGAATCATGAAGCACCACCATAAACGGAGTACCAAGAAATTTGAAGAGGGAACGCACCAAAGCAGCAAAAACAGAAGCCGATAAAAGTAATTAACCTCATAAACTTTATTTCAATTTCAAATTAAATGTATCCAAATAAAGTGAGAAAAATCACATGCTGAGTATCATAAAATACGAAGGCCAAGTTCATCAAGAGCATCTTCTGGCATCCCGTTTATATCTTTCCAATCTTTAAGGAGCCTTGTTCATAATTGGCTTATCAGTCCCTCATCCTTTTTCCAGCTCACTGGACTAATGTTTAACATTGTTAATCAAGTTAAACATACATTCGTACGATATAAAAAATAACGCAAACTGTGTTGACCTAGCTTACTTGATATGGTACTTGAGAAACGTTAAGTAAAAGCGGCGTCTGCATCCTAATGACGATAATCTCCTTAGCATCCGTTCTCCAGGCCCCGGTTGTTCGAAGATCGGATAACGCTATCCACTGGATAAATCTCTATCCGGTGAATAACGATATACGTTTTTCTATCACTTATCCGCTGGATAGCGATTTATTCGTTGGATGGCGTTATCCGCCCTTAACGCAACTGAGCCCAGGAAGTCACGCAACGTAAACACCGCGCCTGTTTTAAAGGAAGAATAATGCAACTTCTCAAAGGAGAACGATAAAAATTTATACTTGAGAATACGTTACTCCAGCAACAAACTATATTTTGTCAACGATCAGCGGTAATCACTTGAAAAAATCTATATTTTTACAATCATTATGTTTTCAGACATGCACATATCTTTAGGGGGTCAAATTTCCATTAGCAACTGTCCGAAACGGCAGTCTCTGGGCAGTCTTTCAGTTTCAAGACAGCCCTTTCTTTCAATTACTTCTCCTGATTGCTAAAAAACTTAGTCAAATGAAAACATCAAAATCAACGAGTGTCAACCACGAACGACTATAACCTTGTAAACAAACAAAAAAAAAAAAAACTGAAATATTGATCTCGTCGGGATTTTACGAAGAGCGTGATACGATGACTATCTATGACACTTGCTTGATATCACACCACCACAAGGAAACAGCCTTGTGCGACAAAACGGTTGTTGAAACGGTTCGTTAAAAAAAAAAGAAAAAAAAAGGTACACAGCTTCAGTGAAAGGCTGGATTGCCCATGTCATTGACAATCTCTATATAGCTATAAATTACTTTTCTCTGCACTCCTGCAAAACATTACGTATACATGCTCTTTTCTGGTTCCTTCCCTGCTAAACTTGATAAACTTTTCTGGTGGTACTGATTAATAACTGCTATTATCCTGGTTCTGTGCTTGCTCGAAGAACATGAAATCCTATGAAGAGGGAAGTAAACGGATTTCACGAACAAAAATAGCAAGATTTTTAAAACCACCATATAATTGAGTTACAGAGGTATACACAAACACTACATACATTCATTTTTAACTTGAAGAAAGGTAAGTTCTCTCATAAGTAGCATTGTTTTCATGAACCCTTTAATCCCTAACATCAGAATGCATCTTCTCCATACTACTCCCTATACATTTCCTTGGGTTCTGACAAAGAGAATTTGTTCAATTATTAAGACCGTCTTTAGTTAGTGATCATCTCCTTTATTCTCATAACCTTACTGTTAATTTAAGGGTAATTTTGTAAGGAGAAATTAGATGTTAGTCACACTTAGGGGTTAAACTGTAGCATCAGGAGAATCATGTACAGTGGCAGCAGAAGAAAAATCTATTAGTTGAATAAAATAGCTCAGGTAATCAGAATTTAGGTAGAGAATTTGGCACAGTAGCTGGAGAATTCTCCCACCTCCAATTCCTCATTCACAACTTCAAGCCGACATCTAAGTGATGTGTCTAATAACCTCTAGCATGGGGAAGTGGCTGGACATTGAGTCCTGCTGGGAACACCGCCCATGAGTGACTGGACATGAAATTATACTTGGGATCAAACCCATGAGTGGCCTAACACCAAGTTGTGTTGAGGACACAACTAAGGTGGCTGGAAACGGAGTCATGTTGAGAACACCACTGAGGTGGCTAGACACTGAGCCTAGCTTGGGGTACCAACCATAAGTGGTTAGATACTGAGCCTAGCTTGGGGTACCAACTATAAGTGGCTAGACACTGAGCCAAGTTGTGTTGAGGACACAACTAAGGTGGCTGGAAACAGAGTCATGTTGAGAACACCACTGAGGTGGCTAGACACTGAGCCTAGCTTGGGGTACCAACCATAAGTGGCTAGACACTGAGCCTAGCTTGGGGTACCAACCACAAGTGGCTAGACACTGAGCCTAGCTTGGGGTATCAACCACAAGTGGCTAGACACTGAGCCTAGCTTGGGGTACCAACCACAAGTGGCTAGACACTGAGACTAGCTTGGGGTACCAACCATAAGTGGTTAGACACTGAGCCTAGCTTGGGGTACCAACCACAAGTGGCTAGACACTGAGCCTAGCTTGGGGTACCAACCATAAGTGGTTAGACACTGAGCCTAGCTTGGGGTACCAACCATAAGTGGTTAGACACTGAGCCTAGCTTGGGGTACCAACCATAAGTGGTTAGACACTGAGCCTAGCTTGGGGTACCAACCATAAGTGGTTAGACACTGAGCCTAGCTTGGGGTACCAACCATAAGTGGTTAGACACTGAGCCTAGCTTGGGGTACCAACCACAAGTGGCTAGACACTGAGCCTAGCTTGGGGTACCAACCATAAGTGGTTAGACACTGAGCCTAGCTTGGGGTACCAACCACAAGTGGTTAGACACTGAGCCTAGCTTGGGGTACCAACCACAAGTGGCTAGACACTGAGCCTAGCTTGGAGTACCAACCACATATGGTTAGACACTGAGCCTAGCTTGGGGTACCAACCATAAGTGGTTAGACACTGAGCCTAGCTTGGGGTACCAACCACAAGTGGCTAGACACTGAGCCTAGCTTGGGGTACCAACCATAAGTGGTTAGACACTGAGCCTAGCTTGGGGTACCAACCATAAGTGATTAGACACTGAGCCTAGCTTGGGGTACCAACCACAAGTGGTTAGACCCTGAGCCTAGCTTGGGGTACCAACCATAAGTGGTTAGACACTGAGCCTAGCTTGGGGTACCAACCACAAGTGGCTAGACACTGAGCCTAGCTTGGGGTACCAACCATAAGTGGCTAGACACTGAGCCTAGCTTGGGGTACCAACCACAAGTGGCTAGACACTGAGCCTAGCTTGGGGTACCAACCATAGGTGGTTAGACACTGAGCCTAGCTTGGGGTACCAACCACAAGTGGTTAGACACTGAGCCTAGCATGGGGTACCAACCACAAGTGGCTAGACACTGAGCCTAGCTTGGGGTACCAACCATAGGTGGCTAGACACTGAGCCTAGCTTGGGGTACCAACCATAAGTGCTTGGACACTGAGTCATGCTGGGGACACCAACCACAAGTGGTGATGTGTGACTAAGGACAAAATTAACATGTAATGTGTGAATTTTACAGTGAGGTGAGCAGGATTTGTGAATTTAAGAACCAGCCTGACATGCATTTGCCTCCAGAAATTTTCTCTTTCACACAAGATGAGAGATTTGAAGTTTTCTTCTCATAAACACGATGAATTAATTTTCCATAAATGTGTGTAAAACAAGATCAGGACCCCACTCCCATTAGCTATCCTCTTCTAGGTATAGTTCATACAGAAAGTGACCAGCAAGTGAACTTACAATAAGAAAACAAGCACCAAGTACAACAGCCTTCATTTTCACATCAAGATCCATAGGAACTGCAAATTTTAAAAAAAAAATCTTTAAAAAAATGCTAGCCACTAATCTATAAATAGACATAATCTGTTCTATGTACCTCTTTTTCCAAAAAGAAAAAAGATCACTTTTATTCACATAGAAATAAAACACAACATTCCTTTTCTGCCCTGTAACAGTCGAAACACAAAAGTAAAATAAAAGCGCTTAACTTAGTAATGAAAAACTCAAGGAAGCTTTAAAAAGCATCTAGAGATCAACCTATGGGCCCTCTCAAACACAATTAAATGAAAACCATTTCTTTCTTTTTCCTATACCTTAGATAATGAATTCCCTACCCTTTGATATACTGCTTCACCTGAAAATGTATCCCTAGGCTTTTTGGGAGGTGCATCTTATATAATCCATATAATATAATATATACTTACTTCTATATAATATATATATAGAAGTAAACAGAGCTGAGAGTGCCGACCTGGGGGTGCACTACCATTGAGAGTCAAAACTGTGCAACCAAACCACTTTAACCCTGTACACCCTAACATTAGTATGCATATTCTCCATAATGTTCCCTACTCATCTCCTGAGGTGCTGGCCGGGATAATTTGTTTAACAATCAAGAGCTTCTTTGGTTAGAGATCATTTCCTTTATTCTCTCATGACTTTCATGCGTGATTCAGGGGTGATAATATAAGGAGACAATTAGATGCCAGTCACTCTCAGGGGTTATAGGGTTAAGTTAACATGTGAGAGAGGAAGTCAGAGATCACTGCTGGCAGTAATTTCTCTCAAATAGTTAAGATAATAACTTACATGTGATACCAAAGTTGTCTGCATCAGTAAACGCCTCCTTTACCAAACCAGTCCACTGTTTAGAAATTCTTCCAACCTGATTCTGGCCATCTGCAGAGAGCACCTGTTTCATTCACAAAGAAAACATAACATTACCAGTTAACATAAGTGATGAAGTATCATCAAGTATTCCTCAAGCAAAGAGGTCCACCTCAGCAACCAGTCACTCTTGTTGCATAGAGAAAACTAGCAGCATTCTGTTGGAATGTCACTATTCACATCCAAGGGGCTATTACATTGTGTGTAACCATTCCTAGTAAAGCATGGCCGATTGAGATGAAGTAATTTTAAGGCAGATAGGGAAGGAACCATATAAGAGGCTTCAGTGGTTCAATGTAACCTTATTTTAATCAATCTTAACCATTGATTTTAATCAATCTTAACTCCCAGAAGTGATTAACATGAAACTTCTCCCTATAATATCCATACATTAGTCAGCAAACAGGTTTTGAGAATATTCAAACTCATCATATAGAAGCTGCTATCTTAATCTAGCACCAAGTTCCGATAACTAATTTACAAGGAAATGTGTAGCAGCCAGAGGGAAGAATTGACAATCAGGTCTTGGAAGTTAAAGGGTTAAGTCAAATACAGTGCGTTGAATGCAAACAGATTCGTAAATATAGCCAACTAAAATGCAAACAATCAAAAATTCCACCACAATATTGCAAGCTGTTACCTGAAAGTCAACATCTCCACAGAGATTGCACTGGCAGAAGGGTCCTTCAATTCTCAGGATTGTTTCTCTGTCAGCATTCTGGATTGTAAACTTAGGAATGCATATTGACCATCTAAAGATAAAATAATATTTGTGTGTACACCTTAATTCTAGTTTGCTAAAAGCATGTGGCTAATTCTTGCTGGTGATATTTTCATGATGTCAAAGATACAGACATACTTAAAATTGAAAGAAAGGCTGTCATAACCTCTAACTATCAGATTTATTTTTATCTCAAGATGCACTTATTTCCCATAATGAGTTAAGCAAGGACCCACATAGAGCTATTTTCAACAGTGTCAAAAGTAATATGGGATTGTTTTGATTTAGCTTGATTTCCTCCAAGATTGGTCCAGAAGACTTTTCCAGCCTTTTCACCCATCAGATTAGAAAAAACCCAATTGCCACTTGTTCACATGAGTTTTCCCATACTTCCTGCATTTTGCTAATTTTTATCATGGGTTCTTATTGATTCCCTGCCATGTTTTCTTTCCTTTTGACTGGCTGTTGTGATTACTGAGGTTTTGGTCCCATGATAATTCTCAATCAAAATGCCCTCTCTTTGTGAGTAAGCAATAAGTTTCTTACTCCTGAGCACAGTAGCCAAGGACTGTCCCAGGTGGTGATTGCACTTCAATCTCCTGTAGACAACAAGGAAATAAGCAAGACTGACAACGCAGAGGACGAGTCAAATGCACAATTTCCTGCTGATGATTGTCCAGGATTTTCATTTCAAAAGGTCTTCCTGGGCCACAACACTGTCGTGTACAGCAATCAGTATCTAAAACATACCAACAGAAAAATGTATCATTTATAATCTTATAATCAGAGTTTATTAGATCTGAATTCTCAGAAAGAGGTGGAGTCAGGGAAAAGGGCAAAGACATGCTGGGAAAGGAAGGCCATCCAAGTAAATCGTATAGTTAAAATTTTTTTTTTAATATTTAACCATGAAAAATTGAGTTAAAGGAATATAAACCATGATCTACCGAAATATAATTATTGCTCCACTCTACTTACATAAGCTTGTATAAATATTAACAAGCCTCCGTGATTCATTAGGGAAAATTTCAAGCTAATTTCCCTAAAAAATCCAGCCACTAAATTATGATTTAAAACTAATTAAGAAACTTTAATATGAAATTACACTGCACATATCAACCACAGCGTATCAAAATAGAACAAAATTTCAAATTTTCATGCGCCTTATTCTAGATCATAATTTTAATTAAGCTAGCTCTCTGTCTTGAACTTCACCGAACAAATAAAGAAAAAATGTAAAAAGTAAAATCCAGCCTAACACGCATATTTCTTATGATTTGCTATTAAAGAATGCGGAAAAATGTTTTCGCATGCTCATTATAAAAAACGGAAACCGCGAACACGAATGATGGAAAAAAAAGAGTTCCGTTAAAACATGAATTAGCATGTACCGCTAAGTATCCCTTAAGTTTTTTAAAAATTAATGAGAACTGCATATATCTTTCTGAATTAATAAGGTGTGCGTTCAATTCGTTAGTAGAATTCTGTTTTAATATATGAAGCCTCAAAATATTACTGCAAAATTGTAGTATACATGACAACTAAATGTAC
The DNA here is from genome assembly GCF_964200805.1 of Pocillopora damicornis. Classification (NCBI taxonomy): domain Eukaryota; kingdom Metazoa; phylum Cnidaria; class Anthozoa; order Scleractinia; family Pocilloporidae; genus Pocillopora; species Pocillopora damicornis. The sequence goes on along the minus strand of NC_142675.1, from coordinate 24,345,422 downwards.
TCACTTTCCGCTGCGAAAAACACCTGCTGTCCCATGCTGTTCAAAATCTTGTATTTGTTGTTGGTTTCAAAGCCAGTGAAAGCTGTAAAAGTATCCAAACAAATAAATATATATGTGCATGCACATAAGTCTGAAAAGATTACATGTAACCATGTATTCAAAGAAAAAACCAACGGAATAAACAGCCGAGTTCTAAACATTTACCTTCTAGGAGTTCGACTTGCTGTTTTATTAAAAGTTGATCTATTTGGGTTAGATATTCCAGTCCTGGAGGACAGTTCGCTGGAACTGGGGGAGGAGGCATCCATTGCATTTGTCCATAACCTGCAGGAGCTGGGGCTGCAAATCCTTCGGCAAAATAAACAAAGTTTGTATTTTTGTAGTTTTAACACTCTATATGAGAGCTTCTGCTCACATTACATTACTAAAACGACAAACAAGTGCTTTTTAAGCGACACAATTCCGAGGTGATTCTCCATGAATCTCGTTGACAGTACATTGGAAAACCTTACGAAGTGTATTCTATATTTTGATCGAGTTTCTTCGCACTATTTTCTAATAAAATTAAATTACACTAGGTTTAGTAATCTAGAAAGTATTTTTCCTGTTTTAAGCACGGTGTAGTTTCGAGTCATCGACGAACAAATTTCGTTATCACGTATGGTGGGGTGAAGAACTTTTTCTGAATTTGATCGCAAGCAATAGTTAATGACCTGAAAACTGATGTTAAAGAGTGACAGCCCTGATTGAAAACAATTCAAAAAGCCGTCAAAAACTTAATTTTTTTACCAGGTTGTTGGCTAACAGGCGGTGCATAGCCAGGTTGAGTAGGAGCATATCCAGGTTGCGCCGGCGGTGGATAACCTGCTTGTGGTGGGGGATAACCACCTTGAGGTGGTGGATAACCACCTTGAAGCGGTGGATAACCTCCTTGAGGTGGTTGATAACCTCCTTGAAGTTGAGGGTTACTTTCCACAGGCGGTGGGTACCCGTAACCTGGCTGTGCCATGATGTTACAAAAGCGTTCAAACGGCTGGAAACTTTCCCACGTCACTCTGGTCACTGTAAACAAATGTACGTACCTTACCCTATCCCTAGGCAGTGAGGATCAATGCTTTAAAAAAAAACACTCACTTCCTGCCATGCCTATTCAATTCAGAATGTGGAGGATAAATGAAACATGAATTAATTTCGTTTTCAATTCAAAAACTAAATTTTCAACTGCACAGGGCTTGCTGTTCCTTTTTTTTCCCCAATCGCTACTAAGTTACTCGGGTAGAGTCCCTTGGGAGTGTTGTTTTGTCAACGGCAAGCTGCGCGAAGTGGCTTGTGGGCTGAACAAGATGGCTGCCGAAACTTCGGTCGAGGAGTCACAGGACGTGACAATGGAGGAAAACACTCCGTCTAAAGATCAAGGAGTACAGAAAATGTTTACTCTCAAAAAATGGAATGCTGTAGCCATGTGGTCTTGGGATGTAGAATGCGATACGTGTGCCATTTGTCGCGTGCAAGTAATGGGTGAGTTTAGATCATGTAATTTTTAGTCTGTTTCTGAAGTTCAGCAGTGGTTTGTTTGTTTCTTTTTTTCCCAGAAAAATCATTTTATTTTTTCATCGAATTCTTTCGTAGATGCTTGCCTCCGATGCCAGTCTGACAACAAACAAGAAGAATGCGTTGGTAAGACAGTTTATGTCGTTGAGTACTCTAACCTTGAGACTTGCTAACTAAACTATGAAACTAACATTATGTTCTTGAGCTCACCACTAACAGATCTCTGGTATTTCTGATTATTTATCCACACCTGAACTACATATTTAGATAGTCGAAGAAGAGGAAAAATAGGTCCAAGGAGAATTATATTAGTATGGTTGTAACCCTTTCACTCCCAAGATCTCATTATAAATTCTCCTTACTATCTGCCATACAATTCTCATGCTGTTAGTTTGGAGTATTTGCTACTGGATTAATAAATATTCCCCTAATTGATTATTTTTTTATTCCCACCTCTTGTCAGCCTGAAATTGCATGGATATTGTGTTGATAAACTCTGTCTTGGTCACAAATCGGAGTTGAGGGTCAGAGACATCTTACTTTTTCACAAAAATTGAAATTGTCCTATGTCTTTGAAGCAGTGTTAACATTAAATTTTCTCTTGTTTCAGTTGTGTGGGGAGAGTGCAATCACTCATTTCATAACTGCTGTATGTCACTCTGGGTAGTGCAAAATAACAGATGTCCACTCTGTCAGCAAGAATGGATTGTCCAAAGAATTGGCAGATAACATCAAAGCAATGTAAACAGCAGGAATATTGATTAAAGAGACTTCTTGGACGATTTTTTTAAAACTGAATTCAGCATTGGAATAATGCTAGTCTGCCTTTTAACAAAATTGTGTGTTCTTGGTCATCAAATTGTGTTAACAATTTCTGAATTCCTTAGGGTAATTTAGTGTTATCAACTTGGTTGAATGCGTAAATTGACCATCATGAAGATTTAGAAGGGTGAAGTTTCAAGCATTAGCCTTTCATCAGAGTGATTGGAGGAATTGTGGGTTGTGTGTGAGTTTATATACAAAAAATGCAGCTAAGCTATCGGTAGGGATCGGTAGAGAAAACAAGAATAAATTATATGGAAAAGTGTTCATTGATACCGCGGGGATTAAGAGTGCCACTTTGGAAGATAAATTTTTGTTCTTGAGTTTTGTGGCTTTCTGAACTGCCTAGATGTAAGGACAGAAACCCTTTACGAATTCCTTACGATCTAACTAGATGATGAATCATTGAAAAGATAAACTTTAATTTTACTCAGTATATGGAGATTGCAGTATGTAGAGGAAACTTATTGCAAAGAATTGTCATTTCTACTTGAGAAAGTTGCTCATTATCAGAAGATTTCCAGTCTCAGAACATTGCCCATTTGCCTT